>NC_092799.1:46038010-46298238 GCF_918797505.1 Bemisia tabaci | reverse complement strand
ATTCATTCGGAATAAAGGAGAGTGTGTAGATACAGAGTGTTCCTAAAGGTGATCTCGATTTTCCAGGGATCTTGTTGCCCAGGAGCCCACTATAAACTCGGTGAAGTCTCAATTTTCGTGGTTGGCAGCAGTTATCCCGAAAAAAGGAGAGTGTGTAGATACAGCGTGTTCCTAAAAGTGATCCCAATCTTCCGCGGATCCTGGTTGCTAAGGGCCCAGTATCAACTTGGTGAATTTTCAATTTTCACGGTTGGCAGCAGTCGTCCCCGTCGGAAGCGGAAAGCTTTTTTAATTTTCGTTAGATTCATGTCGATCGAATATATACCCTCTTGATGCATGCTAACTTCCTATCATACCCTTAACTGGACAGTTCTCCTTCAACTGTCTCCGCAGCAATTGTGGTTATGACTATGGTGTGCGTGCTGATATTAGAAAATTACATACTTGACCCTTTGAAGGCGTTTTATGTGCGAAAGTAGAGAACCCTGTTAGAGAACAACAGAAGTGAGATTGAGTGAACCGCTCAAACCCTACTTCGTTTGTTCTCCAGCAGATTGCTCTTCTTGTGCACATTAAACGCCTTCAGAGAGTCGAGTATGTAATGGGCAGAAATCAGCGCGCACAACATAATCGTAACAACAATTGCTACGGACGCAACTGAAGGCACATTGCTCTCGCACATAAAAATCATTCAAATAGTCAAGTATGTAATGAGCTGAAATGAGCACGCACAACATATTTGTAACAAAAATAGCTGCAGGCACAGCATAAGGCGAATTGCTCAGTTAAAAAAAGAGTGTGATAGAAGTTTGCATGCAACGAGAGGATGTGTCTGAGTGTGTGTCAATCGACACACACACACACACACTGACATCGACACTGATTCAATGGACAAATAAATAAAGACCCGGATCAAAATCAAGGGAAAAATTGCACTTACTGTGAGCATTTCAAATTTCGATATTTCGAAAACAGGAGTAACCAAGATTTTGATTTTTCACGATTTTAAGTTGACACGTACCGCAGAGTCACCCCTTACAAACCGGTTTTGAGTACTTTTCATCTCATTTTTTTTTTAGCTTCAAGCCCACTGTGCCCTCCTGAAATGTGTGTTGCGACGAGTTGTTTTTAAAGCGCTTTTTGAATATTAATGATAAAGATTGGAAAAGGGAAACAGAGGTTCAAATCAAAGTCATCGGGGAATTTCATGGTTAACTTCAAGGCAGGATATCTATAGACAAAACAAAACATACATCCCTGAGAATTTAGTAATTATTGCTGCACAGGAAATGCTCTCCAGCGTATCTCAAAAATTAAAGGCGAAATAGCAATAAGCGTAGCCTTGATAGCCAACGTGAGAAAAACCAGAAGTTGTGGACGGACACCAAAGTAGTGGTGTTTCATATCGACGGTGAAACTACCAAACCACGTATCTCGTTTGCGGTGTTTAAAAATCTACGCTCGCATTTTATTTTTTTGAGGTAGACCAAATCAATATCATTCCTTGAAATTTTCACAGAATTTTCTCCGCACGAAGAGGAAAAATCACAGAAATTTTCAAGACTGGACGTTAAGTAGTTTTTCATTTAAAAAATAAAGTATGACAGGAAGTCTGCGACGTCGCAAACCGAGATACGTGGTTTGGTAGTTTCACCGTCGATATAAACTCTAAATAATGTTAGTCATGTATTTTTACAACTTAGTAATAATTTGATCAAATAAAGATTCAATTAGATACCTAATAACATAAATATAAAAATGCCACTATTATAGGTCACTTACATATCATTGATTAGGAGCTCGCGTGGACCAAGTTTATCAGGACCTAGTACCAGATCGCATTTTGAAGAGGGAATTTTTTGGAAGAAGGTAGTTTGACGTAAACTGGTTTTGACAATTTTGCTTGTAAAAAATTCAAAGTCGACAAAAAATATTTTGAACATGGAAATATTCATCAAACTTTATTGATTCTGACGAAGGAATAAAACTTCGAACCTCTTTCCTCGGTTCAAAGTTGATGCATTTCTGTTAAAGTCGATCCATAAGGAACACCACTTAACTACTTTTTCCACCACTATTTAACCACTATTTTTTTTATTTATTATTTATTTATTTTTTAACCACTATTTTTCCCCTCGTATGTGCTCAAAATATACGTAGCAAAAAATTTATACAACTAGTTTAAGAGGCATTTAATTCAGTAGCATTTCCTGCATGTACAATATGCACATTGCAAGAGCCGCTACTTCCCTACAGAAATTCTAGGTTCAATTTTATCTTTATATATTATTTACTGA
Source organism: Bemisia tabaci (assembly GCF_918797505.1). Taxonomy (NCBI): domain Eukaryota; kingdom Metazoa; phylum Arthropoda; class Insecta; order Hemiptera; family Aleyrodidae; genus Bemisia; species Bemisia tabaci. The sequence goes on along the minus strand of NC_092799.1, from coordinate 46,295,941 downwards.
ATATTGATAACATAGAGTCTCAAATAAATAAACTCGAGCCAGCATCAACCACCCGCTTGAAATTCCGCATGATGTACAGCAAGGCAATATTTTTGAACAGCTCAAGACACATTTTTTCACGTTCCATAAAAGTTAAAAAAGTAAAAAAATTTAGGCATTTATGAACTAAAGTGAATCAAAAATCAATTATATATCTCAGAATAAGTCAATATAGAATAAGTCTTAGATAAAGTAGATATATATTCAAAATGAGTCTTAAATCAAGTGATCAAAACTAAATTTATCGATTGAAGGTCCTTCAACATTTGAGCAGATTACTCCAGATTCCTGAGATTACTTGATTTGCTGATTGCTTTGAGCAGATTGTTGCTCGAAGGACGTGACTTGACCTACCCCAAAAATTGAAGGCGGAATGTGCGTTACCATCTAACCAAGATTCCGCGTATCTATCATGCATGTGCGTAGTACAGCAATCGATCTCTTAACATTTTTTCGTAGTCAAGTCCAGTTACTCTCTTTACAAATTTTGCAATTTTTACCTGCCTCGAATAATTCTTATAAGCTCATCGCATGGGCTATTATTGTCTCTTTGTTTAAAAATTCGATATCTGGCAAACTGTTTGACTTTATCGAGGCGTTTTACCGCATTCCATTTCAACCACCTGTAACCAGGGACGAATCACCACACGAATTACAATGCACAAAGTGCATCTCCATGCATTGTCACCTTTCAAAAATTCTAATTATAAGTGGTTTATTTCGTCCAAAGTTAACTATTCAAATCATCCTCCCGGAATTGTCTGTGAGTAGTTTAACACATGTGAACTAAGTTTTTCGGAAAATTTCAAGATAAACTCCAGATTATTTTTTTTGTAAGACGAAAAACATAAGTAGATACTTGCAAAGTCGCAGTCGAAGTCGAAGATACATATTTCACAACTTCAGCCATCGATATACATCTGATTTTATAGATTGAACAGCATTATCAATCTTCCTTTAATTTTTTCTATGAGACGCACTGAGAAACTAAGCAATAATGTTCGGAAAATGTAACGAGTAGGATTCTCAGCAGAGATTTCCTGTCGACACAACACGACAGTGACGGATGATGCGCCTTCAATATGACATGCTGCAACAAAAATCACACATAACGACTGCGCAAGACAGAGCGTGACGTCATAGCCAATCACAACTGCTTTACGGTGTTTATTTACCTTCGGTTCTGTTATCATGCTAAATTGAGGTTATACATTCCCAAATAAGGTGTGGGAGGTAGTGTCAGTTTTGCTTGCACAATAATTCTTTTCTCTCCAAATGTCACCGTAATTTTAATATTTAAAATACCTTAAACTGTTGTTTAGTAACGATGAGCAAGAAAAATAACGCCCAAAAGAACTCAGCCCGTAAAAACGCGGCTGTCAACCGAAAAAAGAATGAGCTGCAGCTCCTAGTGAATGAACTGTTCAAATGTAAGTCATACCATTATTTTTTCCAGCTTCGAATTATTACTCTGTCATATTCAAAACTTATTTTAATGGGTTTTTTATCCATTTAACGAGCATTCATTGCATGCTTTTGGACGCAAAGTGTACAATCCTCGGTCGTTGTTCTGCGGACTTTTGATAGAAGTATGTCTGTGGCTCTATTCAGTCTCTAGTTATGTCAAAGAAAATTCACGCATCATTTCTTTATGGTGTCATGTATACTGCCGTGCTATTCTCTCTTAATGTAAATCATACTCAGATTATTAGCGTTTTGTTTAATCTTTCATGTGTAAAATTAGTTAAGTAAGTACGGCTTTTTTTAGTCCGCTTGAATCATTATTTTCAATTGTTTTTCGCGTAGAAAATCCATTACATTAACTATCTATTTAATCTAGGCCTATCTATCAAATCTCTGTTTACCTCATATATTCTTTTGCTATAAGTAGAAATCCTTTCGAAGGCTGTAAGCTTGCAAAGTTTACAGATTCTTTTTTGTTTGTGAGCGCTAAATCTAGACTCTAGCTCTGAAATTGAGGTCAGGTATTGCTCTATCAAGTCATGAACTATAGTTCAGGAAAAGTTTGGTCTAAGAATCATTTCTTTTTATGAATTTATCCTACTCCTTAAGTGCTTAGTCCTTGTTTATATTTACCCAGCGTTATTCATCTCTTGCTCTCATTAGAAACTTGCAATGTTTTTTCTTGTCAAAGTGACCAGAGTCCAGTGCCAAGTTATATGTATTTTGGAATTATAAAGGTAATTGCTTATATTTTAGACTGAGTTTGCCTCATTAAGGCCAAAAATATGTATTTTCAATTTTGTAGTTATAAATTTCTGATCATGCTCTATTTTGCAAAAGGAAACTAACCAACAGCTCATCTCAGAGTGTTTTATGAGTTTTTTTCATTCATTGAAGTACATTCACAAAAAATTTCAAAAAGACCTTTTGCCAAATGTCTCTTCACACTAATAAAACAGAATCTGAGATTTTTAAACATTGCGAGTGAGTGATTTTAATCATCGATTCCACATCTACCTGTAGTTACTGTCCGTGTGTATCTTGTAAGGTAATAATTTGACCAATGGTTTTTTCCTTCCTGCACAGATGTTACCAGCTTTTCATTGCATATGAAGCTAAATGATGAATGGGATGCATTTGTGAAAATCAGTGATTATGTGTCAAAAATTATTAATGTGGAAAAAGGTAAGTTTTAGATCTAGAATCATGCTGGTATTCATTGATGCTTTGTCCACCGAAAATCCATGAAAATTTCTGTGTAAAAGAAAATGAGAAGGCTTTTGTATCTACTTCTATCACTTTCAGGAAATCTTTTAAGTATTTCTAGAACTCTAGCATTTAAGGTAGCACGAGGTAGTGTTTAAAACACATATTCCAAGCCGTATCAACTTACATTACCAGGCTGCTCGAGAACAGTTGACTTAGAGAAGTTTTGTTTTGGACTGCTTCAAATTTCTAATACCATCGTTTTGTCCAAACAACAAACACTTCAATGATGGAGCTGCAAAAATATGTACATAATTTGTGGTGTTTCAAAATTGCCGCTCCCATCGTATTCCATTCTACCTAGTCCTATTTCTCCCCCTCCCTCAGAAATTGCAAAATGCATTTAGTTAAAAGTTCAGTGCAACATTAGTATTATATTTTCAATTCAATTTAAAATTTCCATTTATCCAGTGAATTCCCATTCTAATGTCTGTCTAATTTACTATTACTAATTCATGCTTTTGTTGATATTTTCAATAGTTTAAAGGATTGGTTTTTTCTACATAGCCATCAAAATAAAATATTTTTGAGTCAATGCCGCCAAGCTCTGAATCATCAAAGTGTTTCAATCACTCTGTCTTCTCCAGATCACGGTCATCTGTCAGAGCACTTCTGAAACGCAGCATAGGTCACAGTTCATTCACATCTGTACTTGGCTCTATCTCTGTTAGACCACACGTTAAAACTACCTCTCTAGCTCAAGTCCATCAGATGGTTTTATAGCTTGTTGGTTCTACAAACACACACATTTAGGCATCTGTACTGTTAAGTGTGCCCGGAACTGCAGAAATGTTTATTATTTTAGAATCAAACAACTGCATTTGTTGGAAAACTATTTGTATGTACAGTACATTCCATGATGACTTATTAAAGTGGACTTATGGTATTGTAGATTTCAGCAAACCACTTCCAGTTAGAAAAATCAGCAAAAACTTTGACAGTTGGCTTGAAAACAATGGAGCACAATTTGAAGGCCTCAAGTTAGCAGAGCTAAGTGATTATGGCTGCGGATTAGTGGCCACGAAGGATATAGAGTCTGGTGAAATGATCTTGAAAATTCCTAGGAAACTCATGATGACCGTTGAAGATGCAGAGTCCTCTCATTTAAGTATGTATAAACTGACTCTCTTAGTCCCCATCTTTAAGTTACAACTATTCAGTTCAACGGGTACACCCAGTCATCAATTATAAAAATGTAAACTCTAAGGGCACTCACTTTTTTACAAAAAGAACCGTTGCTCTGGAGTTTTATGCCCACTCCATTATTAGCTTTATCAGGATTGTCAAGATAAAGCTGATAAAACTGATGACAAGTGTGCATGAAGCTCCAAAATAATGGTTTTTTTTTAAAGAGCAAGTGAGTTCAGAGTTAATATTTTTATAATTGACGACTGGGTGTACCCATTGTTTTAAATGTCACTGTTAAGGGCACTCACTTTTTTACAAAAAGAACCATTGCTCTGGAGTTTTATGCCCACTCCATTATTAGCTTTATCAGGATCGTCAAGATAAAGCTGATAAAACTGATGACAAGTGTGCATGAAGCTCCAAAATAATGGTTTTTTTTTAAAGAGCAAGTGAGTTCAGAGTTAATATTTTTATAATTGACGACTGGGTGTACCCATTGTTTTAAATATCACTGTTAAGAAAGATTTATCTTCATCTATAATATTCAGTACAACGCTCATGCATAGAATCCAAAGAGTTCTGCATAGTAAGGCCATAAGTAATATTGCGATTTTGTAGTTTCAGCTAAGGAACTCGAGGAAAACATTTTTTTTTAAGAAGTATCTTCTTAAGCCTATAGATTTTGACCTCTGGAGCCATTTTCAGAGTCACAGTGGGGCATTGGCGAGGAATTTCCGTAGGGACGTAATTTAGTTTCTCTTTCATAAAAAATGAAAAGACCAAAAATTTCAAAAAAGTATCTCTGAAGGGAGACTAAGCTAATCGAAATCCAACTAATCCAAAGCTGACAGTTGAGTTGAAGTAAGAAGGCTGATGTTTGAAGCTGAGTTCAGTCAATCAACAAACGCAGTTTCCGCCGCCCAGTTACATCATTAGAGCTCACCAAAAATATCGTTTTGAACGGACCTCATTCTCAAAACAGGGTTTCTTTTTCATTCAGGGCTTTAAACATCTGAAAAAAAGCTCAATTTACTCTGTAATTTCAGAAAATGAATTTCAAAAAATGGGTGCCACGCACCCATTCTTTACACTTCTTACTAAGTACCTAGAAATGTAAAATAACAATAATTATCCCAGTCAAGACATCTCTGAACCTAACCGACTTGAGGTACCCTTGTATTTTCACCCTCTTAAACTCTATTATGAATTTATTGTTTTATGTAGATAAACTTATTCAAGAGAACACCATTTTGCAACATATGCCAAACATTACGTTAGCACTTTTCTTACTCTATGAAAGATTTAAACCGCAGAAATCGTTCTGGGAACCGTACTTTAATGTTTTGCCACACTCTTATCCAACTGTTCTGTACTTTAATCGAAGTGAAATGGAGGGTCTCAGAGGTTCACCAGCATTTGGTACGTACCATTTGAATTCTACTTATTTTTTTTAACTTGAATTTTAAGCTCAGAAATTTTTTGTTTGCCATGAAGATAAGCCATTAAGGCCTAAAGTAAAAAAGGGTATATAATTATAAAGAGGAAGCACTCACCTACCAGCAAATGGAATAATAATTATCAAGTATCTTTCCTGCAAAAGTTGATCCTTTTGAGTATTCAGGGTAAAGGCCGCCAGAGCATCGGAGGAGAGAGGCTTGAGATGGTCACGTTCGATCAGGATCAAGATGTTGAGTGAAAAATATTATGACGAAAAGTCGGATACTTTATTTGCAAAGAGTTTTTAAAGCAATTTTCAAAACTTTTTTCCAGAAAACCCCGTTCAGCTATTTGTCAAGAAAAATTTGTAAGTGAAGAAGTCTCTTACGAAAAATTACTACTCTTTTAAGATTTTTCTATCATTTTTTTTTCAAACATCTTAAGTTTTAAAAAACTACTATTAATTGTCTTCTAACAATTTCTTATCATTTTTCAAATTTCAATCATTAGAAAATCACAATTCATTTTATAAGAATATTTTAAGAAAAAAATACAAAGCTTTTAAAGGGGCATAAGAATATTTTAGCTAACTCAAAAATTATGGAAATTATCCCAGCAGGTCACCTGGAGGCAATAAAAAGAGGTGTTACAGTGTCGTTCTCTCAGTATTTTCTCAATGAAGAGAGGTAGCTTTGGACGTAACAGTGTCTGAGACAACAGAAGGTGAAAAATTTGGAAGTTTGATAATGTTGCAAGTATTAAGCCATGAAACTTTCGATGGATTCAATCATTGTTGAAAGTTAAATTTTCTCTAAACTAAATTTTTAAATTTTTACTTTAAATAATTCGGCTTAACGTGTAATCCTGACTGAGAGCCATAAGATCATTTAAAAAATTTCACCATAATTTTTTGTCTTTTGTTTCATTCCAGAGTTTGCCATGAAGCAGTATCGACACATTGCTCGGCAGTATACATATTTCAAGAAAGTTTTTGAGGTAATATATTTTCAGCATCATCAGCGTTTATTATTGTAGGTTACAAAGCTATGAAAAGTACACTGAGGTAGTTACATAGACTTTCCTCATAGTTGAACCTAGCTTTGTTAGTGACATGTTTTGCTGCATATATTTACTAGGGCCTTTCAATTTCAACAATTAATGCTAACATTACATGCAACATTTTTTCTTGCCACTTGAAATATCGTCTCAATTAGCTCTGTATAACGCATCTAGAAAATAGCTAAAAGGAACTGCACAGAGTTAGACTGTAGCCAGTTCATTTAGCCTACTTTTATTTTGCATTTTTGTATGTTGATGGATTTATGCAATTTTACAGAGTATCTTTACATCCTACTAAAAGAAACTCTGACTTGTTTGAAAAGTCAGGGTGCTTTCTAAGCAATTGAATGGCATCATTATTATAATGTTGTCCTACGTTTACATGTGAAGAGACTGTAAGCAATTGTTCGCTACTCTATTTTTACGCAATAGCTAAGCAGACTAAAAGGATGCAAGGCAACCTGGTAGACTCATCTATTTGCCAGCCATGGGCTGCCTTCATTTTGTCGTCTTCTTTTCATCAGGGCTAGATTTTACATTTTTCCACTCCTAAAATTCGAACTTTATGCCCGCTAACAAAAACTCTGACTTAACATGTAAGTACCTATGCCATGGCTCTCAGGGACCATTAGGGTGCGTCAAAAAAAATGAAAGTCTGAAATGTTGCGCTCCCCAGGCGGCAATCGATGACGTTTGGTAAAAAAACGTTTTTGCCAAATTTTGGGCTAATTTCAACCATTTTAAATGGTGCCAACGGTCAATTTTGTGGTGAAATTCTGGTTTTTCGACTTAGACCACGATTTTATACAAAAAACCCGATTTTACGCTGAAATCGTGCGTTTACGGGCAAAATGCCACATAACTCAAGTTGTAGAGGATGAAATTTCACTCTAGAAAAACGTCTTTTCAAACAAAAAAAATCAAATCTGACAGGCAAAACGCACTCCGGTATTTTATTTTTTGGTCCTCAGAATTTCTGAGGCCTTACAAAGCACCGCTATTAAAGACTCAATCCTTACCAAATTGAATCGAAAATGGGTATAAATGAACTGTAGGTAAGTGCTAAGGATACACATGTCATCAGAACATCCTCTGTTTTAAAAAAACGTCCCATTTTTTTACGCATTTCTCAAAAAAGTATACGACCCGAAAAGCAGGATACTGAAATTATTGCCTTCGACATAGTTGGTAAGTTAAGATACTAATAGAGGTTCGAGTCAATTTTCTTCAGATGAAAAATCGAACGTTTTAGTAAGAAGGAGAAGAAGTGGACGAAATGGTGGAGATGAAAACCGTCTGTCCAAGTCACTATAACTGCAGCGCAATCCTTCCGCCGCGGTGCGCCGCGCGAATGTCTGACCAGTTGCATACATGCCTAGTCTCGAGGAGTTTTAAACACACCAGCGGGGCGGGAGAATATTTTTCGACTTCAAGGTCAACGAAGATGAAGCTATCCCCACCACTTTCCCCGCCAGTCGCCTGAGCGGCCAATCAACTGTTCTTACGTATAACGCCTTGAAACCGCAGACGGGTGAACAGCTAGGCACCTTCAGTACCCCTCCGATATTTTGTGCCCTCAGTCTTGGTGTCGCTGACGTTCTCTTTCGCGCAATAGTGTGTGAGTTTCTTTATTTGATCGAGAAGTGGCAATAGAGTGCAAATTAAGATGCAGCAAGCAATTTAAAGATCATTACACAGTGAACGTGCAGTTTTAAATTTAGATATCGGATTGCGGAATAGTGCGATTAAAGATGCGAATAAAGAAGTATGCGAAGCTTTTAGAGCCTAAATCGGAAATTACTGCCGAAAAGTATCCGTCTAGAGGGCAAGTGCTCAGTAATTTACTGTACGAACTTAATGTTAAAAAACAATATCTGTCACAAAGTGTGGAAAATGTCATTGACAGAGTGATACCTTTTTGGGTTAAGGCTCGAAGTCCCACATTAAGAAAGGACAAGTGCAAAAAAAAATTGATACAGCTGTACCAAGAATACAGGAATATTCAACGAATCGTAAATAAGAAAAATGCGTCGAAGTATGAAGCAGCTTTTACGAACAGTTTACACCATTTATTTGAAATTGACAGTTCTGATGCTTTAGCGTGTATGAGCGTAGAGGACAGGCCATATTTGCTGTCTGAAAAAGAAAAAGCTAGAAGGGAAAATCAAAACTCGCAAAAAAAGGAAAAAAAGGTGGATAAACAAGTGTTACAGGAAGAATTACCAGGTGAAGGATATGCTGATAGAAGATATCTTGCGTCAAATGAACTTGAAGCTGCACGGAAGCAGATGAAAAAAAAGAAGCGTACCCTTCGGGAAGAAAGACAAAAGCAAAAAGCCGAAGCATATGCTAAGAGACTCTCTGAAAAAATTATATTGTCAGGATCGTCTTCACAAGATTCTAAACCGTCATCTCAAGGAAGTGTTTTTGAGTCTAAGTTACAATCGCCCAAGAGAAAGCGGTTGCAAATATTAGACGAGGAATTGAGTTCAACTTTAGATCGCACGAGAACCTCCAATCGAAACGCCACTTTTCTCATCGCAAAAACCGCTAAATCAATGGGTGTTGATGTGAAGACTCTAACTGTTAGCGAGGCATCTGTGAGACGAAGAAGAGCTGAGCTAAGAAAAAATTCTGCTCAACGAATTCAAAAGAACTTTAATCCTGACGTGCCTCTCACAATACATGTAGATGGCAAACTTCTACCTCCATTGATGGGTGGTAAGAAAAAGGTTGACCGATTACCAATTTTAGTCACAGGTCACAACATTGATCAACTTTTAAGTGTACCTGCATTGCCCTCTGGCAAAGGTATCTTTATAGCTGAGGCAATTTGCCAAACTGTTCGGGAGTGGAATATAGAGGAGCAAGTCAAATCTATATGCTTTGATACCACGTCCTCAAACACTGGAGTTAAAAGTGGTTCTTGTGTCTGTACGGAGCGAATCTTAGGTAAACGTCTCTTATATTGTGCTTGTCGTCATCATGTTTCTGAACTCCTTCTCGATGCTGCAGTCACTTCTCGCATAGGCAAGAGGAACCAACCTGAAAATCCTATTTTTACCAACTTCCGTGACAAGTGGGAGGATATCAATCCAAGCACCTATACGACGGCCCTAGACGACCCTGACATTCTTGAAAATGTGCAGCCTATCAAGACAGAACTTTTAAACTTCTGTTTCGAGCAACTTTCGGTGAGTTTTCACTAAAATACATTAACATTTTTTCTTCTTTTGGCCAAGTTTTTTAATTTTTAAAGTTTAAAGATCGTTATTGACGTAAGTGACCTTGTATCTCGATCAATCAAGTTCAATATTTACCCGTTGCTTTTGATGACGTCATTTTTTTTACTTAGAAAACATCTTCCTCTTTAATTTTAATTGTAGGAAGTAGCAAATCACGAGTCGTGCGTCAAGTTTCATCAGTTCAACCATAGTTTAACACACATAATTTTCTCTCTTTTTGTTAAGTATTTACGTGCAGGCATCTGTGCGCACGTGTAATGCTGAGGGCCTGTATTCTTAATAACAAATTCATCGATGCTGTTTTGTATTGTTTGTTTCTAGAAACATAAACATAGAGAAGATTACAGAGAGCTTCTAGAACTTGTGATCATATTTTGCGGAGCAACACCAGAGAGAGGAGTACGATTCAGAAGACCTGGAGCAGTATCAAATGCCCGCTGGATGGCGAAGGCTTTATATATTTTAAAAATGTATATGTTTCAGAAACAATTAACTATGTCCAAAGAACTGTTAGGTCATATTAAAGACATTTGCACTTTCATTGTTTGTATATACGTAAAGTATTGGTTCCAATCGCCGTCGGGGGCAATGGCGCCAAAAAATGACTGTGATTTGTTATCGAGTCTTTTGGCTTATGAAAAAATAAACCTTCCTATTTCTACAGCTGCTTTAGAAAAGTTACTCAATCATCTATGGTATCTGTCCGAAGAATTGGTAGCTTTTGCATTTTTTGATGAGCGGGTCCCCTTCAAAACAAAAATTCGCATGGTGAAGGCCATGGAAAAAGAGAGCTCAACAACTAGTCCTCCAAGGAAAGCATCGCTTGACATTAACTTATTGAGAAGGAAGAAAAACATCTCATTGGAAAATTTCGTAACTTCCAACACGCACAATTTTTTTAATCTACTGAATATCCCTAAGGATTTCCTCAACTCCCATCCTTCCGAATGGAGTCAGCTAGAAAATTATAATGCAGCTTGTAAAATCGTAAAGAGTATGAAAGTCGTCAATGATGCCGCCGAGAGATCGGTGGCATTAATGACGGCTTTCAACAATGCAATAACATCGAAGGAAGACCAAAAGCAATTTCTACTCCTTACTGTCACAGAGAATTTGAAAAAGTATCCCTCAGCAAGGAAGACATTTTTGTTGTAGGCACCTCACTCAAAAATTGTGTCCAAAAATTTGTTCTGCACTATTACTTACTGGATATCCTTTTTTTCGAACGCAATATATCATACATTGAAGTACACGATAACTTTTTCTTTCATGTGCCGCTCCTCTTCGATATGCTGCGGAGGAAAATTCCCCTAAGTTTTGTTGAAATATACCCACTTTAGTATGTTTAAAAATTATGCAAAAAAATGAACGTACCGAATATCTGCAGTCAACCACATAAAAACATAATTGAGGACTACTGAAAATAATAAAACAACATCAGTTTAAGAGAAATAAATGGACTATTTCTATCAAACGGAGCTATGTGCATTATGACGTGAGCCCGGTTATGCACATATTCTTACGGGTCTCAGGACTCATGTCGTAATGCATGTAGTTTCGTTTGGCAGAAATACGTCCAAATGAAGTCCACTTTTCTGAAAAAAAGTGAATTTCGGCAACCTTCTGTAACGTTATTTTAATCTTCTCATACCATGAGAGCGATGATGTGTTTTATTTTTCATCTAAAGTGGGTACTCTGATCTAAAGTCAATTTACTCTTACGTCTGTCAATACTTTAGAGTCCATTTAAGTATTAAGTAAGCCATTTTGTTCAACTTAACCCCACCCCCTCCCCTTAAGGCCATCAGTGAGCCAACCCATCCGCGCCCTTTTGAATTACATGAGCATAACTTGACTCTTCCTCCTTCCAATTAATTTTCTCCAAAGATAACGTAGATAACTGAAAAATAGCCACAAAATTGACTTTTATGGGAGAATATTCTCTTTTTTTTCCAAGTGAAAGGCTTACATCTGGGCTCGACCCCCCCCCCCCCCCCCCCCCCTGTGGCTTACATAATACTTGCACGGCCTGTAAAGTTTTAGTATCTTTCAGGGTCATTTTTTTCAGTATCCTGCTTTTCGGGTCGTATACTTTTTTGAGAAATGCGTAAAAAAATGGGACGTTTTTTTAAAACAGAGGATGTTCTGATGACATGTGTATCCTTAGCACTTACCTACAGTTCATTTATACCCATTTTCGATTCAATTTGGTAAGGATTGAGTCTTTAATAGCGGTGCTTTGTAAGGCCTCAGAAATTCTGAGGACCAAAAAATAAAATACCGGAGTGCGTTTTGCCTGTCAGATTTGATTTTTTTTGTTTGAAAAGACGTTTTTCTAGAGTGAAATTTCATCCTCTACAACTTGAGTTATGTGGCATTTTGCCCGTAAACGCACGATTTCAGCGTAAAATCGGGTTTTTTGTATAAAATCGTGGTCTAAGTCGAAAAACCAGAATTTCACCACAAAATTGACCGTTGGCACCATTTAAAATGGTTGAAATTAGCCCAAAATTTGGCAAAAACGTTTTTTTACCAAACGTCATCGATTGCCGCCTGGGGAGCGCAACATTTCAGACTTTCATTTTTTTTGACGCACCCTAAGGGACCATGCCTAAATCCACCTTTGATGCAAGAAAAAAATTGTGGTCTCCTATCAAGTACATCCGAATCTGTAGATAGTTCCCTTATACTCCGGGAAAAATCAGCAAAATTGAGTTGTGATTGAGAGAATTTTCTAAAATTCTTGGAAACAAGAATCATGCTGGCACTGCCATTTCTCTCAAATGGGATCTTAGACTGCCACATTAACTACAGAGCTTTGAAAGTTTACTTTAAATGAAAATATTCATAATTGTATCCTCCTAGTTCAGTGCAGAGGAAGTAATGTTTCAATTCTGAATTTTTTATAAATAATGTTACTTTACAGTTACAAGTAAGTTCAGACTCATCAATGATTTTTTCAAGTTAGTAGCAATGGAAGTGGTAAATTGGTTTTGTCCATCTGATAATATGTAAAGCAATCTCACATAAGCAGTGTGGGCAGTCTGCCTCACATAAGATAAATCACCAGTAATAGATTTAAACAAATATAAATTAGTATCTAACGTCTAAGAGCGCAACTCAACATCTTAACTAATGTGCGATAATTGCCACTAGATCAACTGCATGTCATCACATGACTTTATTGCAGATGTAATTTATGTACTTACCTCATTGAAATCTTACTAAGTTAATTTTGACTGGTCTGTTACTTACAGCAATCAAATGATGAAGCTAGCAAAGTTCTTCGAGACATTTTCACTTTTGAAAAATACAGGTCAGTAATTTTTTTGATTGTCACAAATCTATGTCCCACAGATCTGCACTGTTTGAAAATGCCCTTGCATACTATTTTACTCGCTAACAAATCAAGATCTTGGTTTGAAATCTGTTCTAATTTTTTTTTACTATTCCTCAATCATTGTGTATAAATTTTGAATCACGGTCATGTTGATTTGTTTTCTTTCAAACATTTCCATGGAAGAACATCATATTAAGTAGATATTTTCTAATGCAATTAATTAGGAAATGAACCAGTTGACAACGGTAAAGGGCTGGCCTGGTTTTTAGTGTAATTTCTGAAGGAAACACATTGTTGCGTTCTCCCTCTTTGTAGGACCTGGACATAGGATCATGTGAAGAGTACTGATCTTGTTCTTATTGAGTACTTTTCAGACTTAGGCATTCAAGAATTATTTAAACCAGAATGAAAAACTGATGCAAAGGTTAGACACAAACAACTAAACTAGTTTCAGATTTCCTTTTCACTCTAGAGTTGTATGATGTAAGGAAAGAAGTTTCTTTGGGTGGAATCTGCATCTCAATATACTTGCTATAGTAGGATAAAAACAAAAAACAGTGGAAATAAGGTTAAAAACACACAAATAACACGAGACGCTTTGGTGTCTTACGACACCATTATCAACTGCTAAAAAAGTAAAATAAAAATAAAAAAGAAATTAAATCAGATTAAACCAGCATAAATCGGCGTTACATGGTGATGGTATATTTTAGACTCTAAAAAAGTTTTTGTGTCAAAAAAATACCATTACCTTGTAATGCCGGTACATGCCGGTTTCTTTTGATTTTAATTTCTATTACATTTTTATTTTCCTCCTTTAGCAGTTGATAATGGTTTTGTAAGACACCTCAACGTCCTGCATTCTTTTGTGGTTTCTAGCATTGTTTCCTCTGTTTTTTGTTTTCATCCTACTATTTCCGTTTTGGGCTGCCTTTGTGTGTCTTTGCTTCTACCAACTTGATATCTGGGAATTCCTACATCACTGTCGTCCATTTTTGTTCTCATGCTGTGTTTTATAACTGCAGTTGCAAAAATTTTTAAAAGCACTCAACTAAAATATCTTGCCATGTTACAATGATTCAATACAAGGCTCTCTTCTTAATTGTGGATTAAAAGTTCAGAGGCTGAGTTTCAAAGGGAAAATAAAATGAAAACTCAAAATTTTCGTTTTATCACTATAATTAAATTTCCTTAAACTAATATTGCACCGTACACAATTTTTCTGTAAAAAATAAATAATCTTTTATGTTAAAGTATTTTTGTACAGTTTCATGGGTTTGCCGGGTATTTCATTTTACACAAGCTACGTACAAATTCAGTATTTTAATTTCATCAATTAATTTTTTGCATTTTATAGTAGATTGGAGGATAATTTATACTCTCTAAATTAAAAGAGTAACTGTTTATCAATTTTTAAAGGAAAAAGCAAGTCTTTTTGGGGACCTGCGTTGTATTACGATTGTGAAATGATTTTTGCATTTAATTTGCTTAAATTTTATCTAAAAAACTTGAAAAGTTTTAGGGCCAAAATGTCACATTTCCCCGGATCAATCATAAAGCAAGTGTGCGAGCAATTATATTTTCAAAGAAGCCTTAGTAGATAAGGTTTTTTTGCACCCATTGGTTGAACTTTCATATTCTTTGTCTCAATCTTTGGAAATTGCTCTCTCTTTCCCAAGATATTTTAGACGTGCTAAGCTTGACTAGATCAATAATATTGAGACAATTCTGGTTTTTCTTGTAATTTGATCAATCATTCTGAAATTCATTTTTAATTTGTTTTGTTGAATCATAAATCGGCTGCTTGCTCACATTTTTATAGGGAAAATAATTACAGTTTTATTTACAAATCAAGAAAGAATGTTCTTCTGCTGTAGTTTGAAGAAGTTTTCTTTCAATCATTTTCAATCTGCTGTTCATAATAGGGAAGAAAAAAAAGTTATGGTTTTGGTTCTTTTTATGTACATAATTACAAAAGCCTCGAGAAGAGGTCACACTGGCATGAGATTCGCAGTGGCCAGATTTTGAACTTTTTGGTTCAAAATCGCTTACGTATCATTTTCGAATTTCAGTCTATAATAAGTGTATTTACATCAGGTCTCTAAAATTAAAATTTGGAACTTAAATCAATGAATTAGAGGCTTCAAGACAGAATAAAAATGAAAGAAATAACAGCAGCTCAGAAAAATTGAATAATCATTCTAGACTGGATTTTTTGGATGTTTTCTGAGCTGAGTAAATTTTTCAGAGACATTCTACCTTTTTGAACATATTTGACAAATTCTGAATAGGTTAAAAATGTTTTCAGTTTTGAAACTTTCCGAATCAGCTGTCATATTGGCATAGAAAAAATTTGAACGTAGACATAAATTCTTCTATCGTGAGACCTATTGGTCCTATGATCATTTACTCTGCAGCTAGTATTATGAAAAGAGACTCATTTAGTGACAGTCTTTGATTCGTCTTTTTTATTTCATAATTTGGACTGCATTTTACTCATACTGAAAAGTTTTTCTAAGTGTTCGCCATAAATAATAATGTCTGTTGTTATAGTGTCGCGTCGGTATGGCTGTAGACCGAACACCATGTTCACAGGTGTTTTCCTCCATTCCTGGAGGCATGACTGGACTAGTACTTCTTGCGCTACTTCGCAATTCCTCGTGGAAATGATCACATAAGATATCACGTTGTGCTCTTAATCGAGCTTTTTTCTGTTTTATCCTGCATGAGATCATTAAAGCAAAGAAACCAAGAACTGCTATTCCAATTATGGCACCACTGACAAGTATTGCAGATTTGACTCCTGTAGAGAGTTTTTTAGTTTCATTGAAAAATTCTTGGTCACGCCGCTCTCCACCACTGTCAGCAAGGACTTTGGCATGAATGACATTACTCCTTGGTGCATCGTATTGCTCTGTATCTGACAGTAGAATGATGTCGTCAATCTCCTCAACAGATGGTTTTCTGTACGGGTAACGATTTGTACTTGTATACGATATAACAACATCTTCGTATGGCCTCTGAGGTTTATTGACTTGGCCAAAGAATCTCCAGCTGGAGTCAGTTTTTGGTGGGTTTTCTTTCTTTTCATTTATTTGTTCCAAAATATCAGTTCGAAGAGTAAATGATGGCATACTCTCAAAGACTTTTGGCTCGCGGTTGTTGTCTTTGTCATTAGCATTGCTGCCCTCAAATGTTTTTATTTCAGTCAGAGAAACTGTTGCTCTAGTTTGGTCTGTTTCACCCTTGCTCTTGATGTAATTCGACTCAAAAATAGGCGTAATTTGCGCAGCAACATCGTCTTCTGAGTTTTTACCAAAGTTTGACGCTGAGAATATTTCCGGCGGCCCAGGCTGGATTGTTGGCTCCAAATGTTGTCTGTGAGTGAAAATTTCCGATAAATGGAGTTGACTGGATCCTCGTTCTCGGTGTTTGATCAAATCATCTAGTGACATGTTTCTCAACCTCAATATCCGTGATAGTCGAGCTGAACCTGAATCTGTTTTGATCAAGTCTAGAATTTCATCCTTGACCCCATGAATATTAGCTGCTTTGAAACGTAATTCCTGTGTATCTTGTTGATCAGTAAAATCATCGCCCATCATAGGTTTCATCATTTTGAGGAGTTCCTCATCCGAAACCATGAATTCATACTCATCAGCGGTAGAGTATTTTGGTCGGTCTGTAATTATTTCCAGCTGACTGATCTTGGGTGTTGTTGAAGTCGTCACTAAAATTGTGTCAGGGCCTCTCGTCCGTTGCCTCTTACGAGGCGTGAAGCTGTGCGGCTTTTTAGAACTTGGAAGTACGGGCTGAGGAACACTTTCGTAATGTGAATCGTCCAATTCTATTTCATCCGCAGGCGATTTATTTGGGATGAATGGCACGTCTGTGCTTTCTTCTGCTCGCACAGTATCCTTCGATTGTTTTTGGAGTGTTTGTCTAAGAATTTCTTGTTGGGCTGACACATGGTGTAAACCAAATCTACCTGGTTTGGGAGTAGTTTCCTCAATAATGCTTTCTGGGAATGAAGTTGTGTATCGAGCTTTATTCTGCTTAGCTTTGGTAGTTTCTTCTCCCTCGTAGTTTGTGAAAACTCCATCATTTCCATATGCAGATAAAGATTTGTGGCCTGGCTCGGATTCATAGTTCTCACTCTGCTCTATTTCTGATTGATCTGGAGTCTGTGGAGTGGGCTTGATTTCTGTCAAGTGCTGACGATAAGTATTTTTGCCTCTAGCGCCTCCTCTGTATTTTTCACTTAGGTTTTCTTTATTATCAGATTCTTGAGTCGGAACAGTTTCTGTTGTGTTTTTAGACGGACGTGGACGCACCCGCTTTCTAATCACAGCGGAGGTAGGTGGCAAACGCTTCGAATGGTTAAAAGGTGTTTTTCGTGTGGTTGTATCTGCAGCAGGTGCTTTCGTCGTTTGCACATCTACGTAGCCCACTGTTTCAGATTCGGTGGTTGTAGTTTGTTGAACATTTGTCGGGACAAATGGTTTCTCCTCATTATTTTCCAATGAAGGCACATGGATGCTTTGTTTTCCTTTCTCATGGGTAGGTGCAGATGGTGGCTGTGGTGGTGCCTTTTTCTGGTTAGCAAAAGATTGTTGATGGGTGCTTTGCGTTGGTAGAGTAATAGGTGTCAATGGTAGTTCTGGCTTCTGCGGAAGACGGAAAGGCGCTGGTTCTGCTTGTCTCTGGAATTGTGTATTAGGGAGCTGTTTTTGTGAAGACGGCAGGAAAGGAGCTGGAGGGAATTTCGCCTTCGGATACTGGATTGGTGGCAATTGCACTTTACTCACAGGTAATTTAGTTGCTTGTACTTCATCTTCAAATACTGGTGGGACTGGAGGCTCAAAAAGTACCGGTGAAGTAAGGAGAGTAGGATCAACAAGCTGATGATTAAATTGTTCGATTGATTGCGGTCGGAACTTACTGTGTAGATCATCCAGGTCATTGTATTGTGGTTTTGCAGAATTCGTTTCAAGATCTGACACAATTACACTTGCATGAGCAGGGAATTGGTGGTTTTGACTTGCGATTTGTTTGAGTATGTTTTGTTGTGGGACACTGGGGACCCTGCTGTTCACTAATGGAGGAGCGTTGAAACCATCAGGTTTTATACTCTTGTGGAATCCTTCGCTGCTGAGGTTTGGTGGCGGTCCTTTGGGCCTATGACTGTTATCATGGAAGTTTTGATTTGCTTGGTAACCAGGCGGAGGCTTTTGGTATTGGTTATTTTCAGGTCGGTTATGACTTAAAAGATTTTCATTGTGAAGTTTGTGAGGGAAACCAGATGGCTTGTAAGTTGTACTTTGAGGTTCTGTATCTTTGGTCCCAATAGGTTTAGGTTTAGAATTTTGCACTGGGCCTTGTTGTACATTGAAAAGTGGTTTCTGGTGAGATTGGAAACCACTTGGTCTCTCTTGATCTGGTTTTCCCTCTTTCTGTCCTTGTGAAAATGAGCCATGATTAGGTTTGGGAGGACCATAACCTGGACCGTAACCAGAATTGCTAATTTCTGGCACTTTGCTTGGTGGCGGTTGGTTTCCAAAAGAATTGCTGTTTGTATTTAAAAATTTTGGCGGTACTTTGGTGGTGCTTTGTTGGTACCTTTCATCGGTATTATCTTGAATTTTCAATGGTGAGGATCCGGTCGGCTTCAAAGCTTTTTCAGTCTGCACTTTAAGCTGTTCTTGTTGTTTTTGTCTATTCTGTTGAGTGCCATTAATACCAGGATCATTGCCATAAAATTTTTGGTATTGTTGAAAACCATCATATCCGATTGGTCTAAACGGAATATTCTGGAAAACTGGACCAGGCTCTCTAACTTTATCTACTTCTGGATGTTTTGGAGTCTGCTGCTGGGGTTGCTGCTTACCAGATATTGGTCGGTTTGTGGGACCAAAATTTTGATAATCTTTGAACTTTTGCTCAACATTTGTATTTTCTTTAGGTTTCTGTTCAGGCGCTGGAAAATCTCTTGGTCTCTGCTCAGTCGCGTATTCTTTCTGCTTCTGTCCACCACTAATGTAATCTCTATGTAGCTGCTCTCCTGAGAGATAATCCTTTGGCTTCTGCTCCACAGGATAGACTTTTATCCTTTGCTCATGATGTTCTTTAGGTTTCGGCTCCAACGTGTTTTCTTTCGGCCTTTGCTCTACGTTGATTGGTCTCTGCTCTAATGGATATTGAACCGTCGCTTTAGTTGGCGCTGGCTTTTGAACAGCCTGCTTCCCAGGTTTCAAATCATCTCCTGCATTATAGGGAACTTTTTCACGATTACTCTGCTCAGCGAATTGTTTCCGATCTCTCTCCAGCTCTCTCTTGAAATTAAACTTATCGCCTCGCCACCTGAACCTTTCGGCTGCTCCGGGGCGTAACGCTCAGGAGTTTGCTCACCATCATACTGTTTATGGTTCTCCGGCAACCCCCTTGCATTCTCGTTCTTTGGTGCCTCAGTTGTCTCTTGAGAGTTAATGTTCTCTATTGGAATCTTGGTGCGGTTCTTCGGTCGCTTCCTTCGTCGGGGTCTAGGTGCAGGTGTTTGTGGCTCCTCAGATGCCTCCTCTAGCACAGGAGGCTGTTGCTCTTGAGGAACCTGAGGGTCCTGGATTTCAGGGGTGTCTACTGGTGCCTCAGTGCTGGGGCGGGCCCATGGTCGTCGTCGCCTCTTGCCTGGACGCCGACGAGGGTAAGTCTCACTCTGTTCTTCTTGTGCTGCAACAGGAACTTTTTCTGGTTCCTCGCTTGCGCTTGGAGGGGGTGTTGGATAAGCGTCTGCTTCCGCGGAGTTTGGTGTTGTTGTCCTGGGGCGTTTCCTCATTCGGCGTCGCCTCTTCCGACCCTTTTTCCGGCGTCGTCTCATACCAGGCTCTTCCTCTCCGTTCCCTGTTTCATCTTGTTTCACGACTGTGGAGACAACCTCGGAACCGGCTGTCTCGATGTCATCAGCGTCTTCTTCTATGATCTCGTCCTCCGAACCATCATCAGGACCGTCGATCCATTCCTGCATCAGACCAGAAACAAAGTGCGATTAGTGGTATGGAATAATGGTCAAAAAATAGGAAAAATTAGAAATATTATCAGTAAGTTTCAAAATTCTTCATCTGTGTCATTCAAGTATATCTCCTTGCTAATATCTCTTAATTCCATTTCCATATCAGTTGAACCAATAGATAAAATATTGAACCTCCTGAATAGTTTCTTATGCTTCTTTTCTCATCAGATAACTCAGATGCAAAAAATTAAAGACACATCTTGAGTGGTGTAATTGAAACTACGAAAAGAAGATGTCTAATTTCAATGATTAAACTGACCCTAATCTTTGATAGGGTTATGCATGTTGCAATTTTTCTGCAGCTCTGGCTATATTGTTTGGAAAGTTACGCTGATTTTTAAAAACTTTTGTCCTCCTTCTTTCATAAAAACAATAAAAAGAAGTTCAACATTTTCACTTTCAGAAATTTGAAGAAATAATATTTGGGGGGCGGGAGAAGTGCATAGAAAATAGCCCAGAAAACTTGAATTCTTCTAATGCTATCATATTTGGTAATTCTAATTTGATTTCATAATTTACGTCCAGTCTGGTTAAGGCTGAAGCAAAGGCTTTAACCCTGAAATACAATAAATTTTAATTTCTACTGGAGGAATCAAGTTACAGTAGGAAATGTAACTTCTGTATGATCTCAGAAGCAAAAAAAGAAAAGAAAAACACCGTAAACAGACTACCCAGTCTAATTGAAGTTCTCTGCGTAATGAACCCAACATCACTATTTTTCATACTTGCATTTCAAGCAATCAATACATTCTAAAATTATTTGTCCCATATGCTGAAATCTTTGAATCGATTTTTTTAATAGTGGTTGTCGCAAAGCCATCCTCATAAATCAGCTCTACTACCTACGAACTTGTAATTGAGCATGGCGTAGCCTTCAATTCTGGAGTATGCAACATTACCAGTCATTCAAGTGACTCATCTTTCTGATTTTTGGTTTTGAACGTCGAAAATTTCCTGTTTCATTTTACTTTTCCGATTAGGCCTCATCATCGTTTCTGCCAAGAATTGTTTACTAGGACTTTTTTCCGCCCTTCCAACAATTTTCTTTGAAAGTTTCGCGTAAAAAGTCGAGCCGTACTCTCTTGAAAAAATAAAGTATGAGTGGAAATTTTCGAACATCGGAATCGGGATTCGTGGTCCGGTAGTTTTACCAACGATATCGTCCACGGTATAACCCAAGTATCACATGTTGCAGCAAATTGAAACTAAATGGTGAAATTATGGGTGCTGTATGGCAGTGTCATGGATGTTGTCTATTCACCAATTGAAGGGGCTCCTCTGATTGAATTTATTGCAAACAAATTGGAATTTATTGCAAACAAATTGGAATGTGTTGCAATTCTGTTTGAATTGCAAATCGCCTACCAGCGTACCCCTGGTAAAAATTTGCGATAAGAGCCGCGTTTCAAAATACCATAGGAATTCTTATAGCTGGTTAAAGAAGGCTACAAAAAATCATATAGCTGGCTGTAGAATGCGGAAAAAATCATAGGCCGGGCTATACGAAGCGATAAAAAATTATGCAGTTGGGCCATAGTTCCTATCGTCGGGCTTTACACTCTATCGCCTGGCTGTTGCTTTTTCGCCATCGATTATAAAAGGCTATAAGAAATTGTGTAGAAATTCGTGTGCTTTGGAAATCATTAAGTTTGATACGGAACCACCTCAATATTTACAAAACACACGTTATATTTTCCTTTAATACATATTTTTTTTTATCAATTAAAATGAGAATAATCCATACAGGATGTGCAAACACTTCAAAATCATGAGTTGAAAACGCTGGCTCCGCCAGATTAAATACTAGAGCCTAACACAAAGCGGAGCGGCGATGCACTGGCGCCTACAAACCTAACAAGCATTGCGCAACGCGTGAAGTATCCCTGTTAGGTTTGTAGGCGCCAATGCGCGTTTCGCGCCGGCTGCTCGCCTGCCACGGCGCTTGAAGCAACTATTTCACACCAGAAGTATTGCACAGTATCATACGAAACTGAAGGCGCTCTAATATATTAGGAATGACAGGCATCCATTTTGCGAGCTTTTTGCGAAAATTTTGGAACACAGATTCTACTGCCAATTTTTACCAGGGACCTCTTTCTCACGTGGAACATATTTTATCGATCGTCAAATATTGTCATTACTTTACCAAATAATGTTAAAATATTGCAATTTTATGGTGGGAAAATGCAACTTGATTCCATTAATTGCGAAGTAATTCCAATATTTTCGTTGCAGTGTCATACTTGGGGGCATAACCTTTCCTGGGAAAAGGATCCATACTACTAGAAAATTCGAAACTGAGGAATCACATGGTACTTCTGTCTAGAGAAGTGTTTTACGAATATTTCTTCACAACTCAAATCCTATTTTCCTCCAAATTCGACCGAAATCTCTCTCCTGGAAAACGAGCTTCTATGCACTGAGATCCCTTTTCTCTGAGCAGATATAGTATGAGTTGTCTCATTTCCTTGCATTTCTCATTCGGGTGCTTATTTTTTACTTTTTTCATTCTTTCTAACTGCCCTTGTCCCCTCTAAGTATCAAAAACCGTCAATGACTTTGCCTTGTGAAATCTAACTTGCTCGCTTAACATCAAGTGCAGTGCATCGCCTTTTAAAGTCACACACCAGGCGAAAATAATTCATCCGTGCGAATTCACCACTCCTTTCGCCTAGCCATTGTCTGATCGTAATCTCCACCTCGTCTGCCCATTTTAAACGATCCTCCATTCGAAAAAATCGAACTCTACGCCGCACACTAAACCGAGTCAATGGAGTCGGACAAACTCTGGAAACTTTGAAAGCTTACATTTTCGAAAATATGAAACAAAAAAGTTTCTTAGTGGTTTTATTGAGTTTTTCGTAAAATTTCCTCTTAGAAGCACTCCTTGAAATTGAATTTGTGACGAAATAAACATCAAAATTTGAAATTTTAGCCAAAAATTTTATGTCCGACCTCCTCTATTAGCTCGTTTCTCTGTGCGCCGTCAGCTGAGCAGTAACTTGTTGCGAGCCAAAACAATCCGCAAAAGGTCCGTCGAGCGGTGAGCCATCGCGGTTCACCAGCTTGGCGCTCGACTGTTAATGTGCGTTTGCAGTGAAAACGAAGAGACAGTTAATTGTTAGAGATCTGGACTTGTATTTCCAGCCGCGGTAAGTGCCCGCTCGCCGCCGCAGGGTTAAAAAGTGAAGTGCGGTGACCCAGTGCGGCCGGCTAACTCGCCACTGGGGCACTTTACAAGCGCAACCGCCTTGTCGGCTGCCAAGTCGTGCACGTGCCTTAGAAAGCTGCGAATGGTCGTGGAATCGCAAAATCTTCGAATCGTATTCTCATAGGTTTTTACTGATTATAAACCATTTGAACTAAAAAACAAAAATAGGTACCTTTGTAAAAAAATTTGCAACTGACCCGTCGGGTAAAAATATGGGCTGTGGTTTCAAAAAATAACTCTAATCCTGCAGGGGAGCTCTGGGTGTAAGCTGTAGAGTGTCGAGTATATTTTGGTCGAATTCAGCAGAAAGGAACCAAACCATGTCAGGTTGGACCCGAGAAAGAAAACCTTTTAGGTTTGACCTCAATTTTTACGGATGAAGTACAACCCCTATTTTCACATTCAGAATATTTTTGTCTCGATTTTGCATTTTCGGCGGGAGAAAATTCACGACCAGTTAGACCCAAATTTACCTCTAACTCTTTTTTTCTTCAAAATGTGACTTGGTTCCCCTCTGATTGATTCGGTCCATTCACTCTTTGCACCCCTCCTTCTCTGAAATTCTGACTTTTAGAAAAAATTAACAAGTAGAGATGGAGTTGTAGTTAATTAGCCAATAGTTAAAACTGTGAGAGGCTACGCAAATATCTTTCAGAGCTGCGATTTTTAAGGGACCGTACCCTTATCGCTTTGTTACGTAGATTATAATTCAGGTTTTTTTTTTTTTTTTTTTTTTTTTTTTTGTAAGAGGTGGTGGTGGGGGGAGGGGAGTCAAAATTTGCAGAATACCTCTAAAAGCCTCGAAAAATGCCGGAAAATTGTCTCTTTCTGCATCCTCATATTCTTGGTCTATTATTTTGTTTATCATTTGCAACCATTGATAATGTAATGTTTGCGACCATTTCCGATCCTATGGGAGCATAAAACCCAAGGAAAAAATGAGAAATGGGATCCTTCCTCCCTGTAAAGGTAGTCGAGCGACATATAATTGATTTTTTTTCGGAAGTTCACTCAGGCATCGATGGCTCAGCTCATTCCGAGAGGAAGAAAGTGAGCAAGGACCGGCGATTGTTGACATCAACATGCATGAATGAACGGTCGGTGGACGGTGGACAGTGGCCGGTCCAGAGCCGGCGGATCTAGGTTAACGGCCGGCGTAATCCGCGTTAGCCGCGAAAGAAATCGAAGCCGGTCTTACTTTTTAACGCTCGCACTTAACCGTTCGTGACCTTGAAAAAATTATGGCCCTTGGCCTCACCACGCGACGCGTCATCTCGATTTCTGCCCCGTGGGTCTCCCGGCTACGTCAGAAGCGCGTCAGCCCGTCTCGTTAAAAGTCGTTGCTCGGTTGTGGTGAAGAGGGGGAAAAGGGGGAGGGGAGGGTGAGATCACTTGCTGTCGAGTCGGGTGCTCAATCTCTTCTTTCGGCCGAAATGCCGAAGTCTTTTTCCAGCGACGTTTGCTGCTTAGACCTCTTGGATGCTCCTGATAGGAATTGAATTATAGTGAGAACGAAAACACACCAACTCGGAAAGATGAAAGTAACCGAGACACACACAAAACTGCACAGTAGATAAAGAAATTAGTCCGAGAAAACTATTTTCGGTGCCGAAAGACGAGCATTTAGGGACACTTAAAAAGTTCAAGTTGGAACAGATGCGCTAACTTCAATGATCTCCATAAAAATTGACCACCTTTGCTGAAAATTGAGCATTTTACGAGTTACCGAGTTGGTGTGTTTTCGATCTCACTGATTCCATTCTCGAATAGGATATTGTTGCTGCTGGTGGATGCTTTTTGGCCCACCTCGAAAACTGAAGGCGAAATATTAGTGAACGTAATCTCTTTATCCCTCCGTATCAGTGGCGTTTCATCCAAATTTTTAGTCAGATAACGTCACGAAGAACTTTAATACTCATGGAAGGTATGGACCCTGGTAAAAATTGGTGATAAGAGCTGCGTTTCAAAATACCATAGGAATTCTTATAGCCGGCTAAAGAAGGCTACAGAAAATCATATAGCTGGCTGTAGTATGCGGAGAAAATCATACGGCCAGGCTATACGAAGCGATAAAACATTATACAGCCGAGCTATAGTTCCTATCGTCGGGCTTTACACTCTATCGCCTGGCTGTTGCTTTTTCGCCATCGATTATAAAAGGCTATATGAAATTGTGTAGAAATTCGTGTGCTTTGGAAATCATTAAGTTTGATACGGAACCACCTTAATATTTACAAAACACACGTTATATTTTCCTTTAATACATATTTTTTTTCATCAATTAAAACGAGAATAGTCCATACAGGATGTGCAAACATTTCAAAATCATGAGTTGAATAACGCTGACTCCGCCAGATTAAATATTAGAGCCTAACACAAAGCGGAGCGGCGACGCACTGGCGCCTACAAACCTAACAGGGATACTTCACGCATTGCGCAACGCGTGAAGTATCCCTGTTAGGTTTGTAGGCGCCAATGCGCGTTCCGCGCTGGCTGCCCGCCTGCCGCACCGCAGCGTGCCACGGCGCTTGAAGCAACTATTTCACACCAGAGGTATTGCACAGTATCATACGAAACTGAGGGCGCTCTAATATATTAGGAATGGCAGGCATCCATCAAAAGTACGGAGCTTTCCTCGCAAAATAAATCAAGATACTACGGCCCAAAAAGAGAGCAGTGGTCCAAAAACTCACTAAGTCCTTGCATCCGTAATTAGTGACGTTTAGCATACACTTTATCGCCAGGCTGTGAGTTGCTTAATCGCCATCGGCTATAAAAGGCTGTAAGAAATTGTGTAGCCGGGCTATAGAAGCTATTGGAAATCTTACAGCCGGCCGTAGGTCTATGGTATTTTGGAACACAGATTCTACTGCCAATTTTTACCAGGGAACGCAGGTGTATGCTAGTCTGGAAACAAGTAGATCCCACCTACAAAGCCAACAATTTGTAGCCACACTCGGAGAGTTAGTACCTAACTATTGCCATGGAAAGCTTTATCGTTTCGAGTTTTTAAAGGATAATTGAAGGCTGTGCTGTTCGGAGGAATGTAGAATGAATGTAGGATGTATGTACCTATACTATACTCCCCTCTCGAGGCTTCGAGTCTTAGAATTTTGACCTTTTTTTAGGCATCTAGGCTCAAGGTCACCTTTGCTTCTGCTCATTTTTCCCCTTTAAGAGCTATATGACATGGCACCATTGGAACCCTGCTTTGGTGTGTGAGGACGCCTGAACTCCTGAAGAGAGTTTATAAAAACTTATACTTAAATAAAAAATTATTTTGCATCCCAAGTTACAAGGCTGAACGATTAGAAAATGTTCATTCAGGTCGAATTATGTCGCTATAGTCGTACTCCTACTTTAACTCTTAACTATTTGGACGTGTAGCACCTTTGAGAGCGAAGTCCATTTGCAAGCGATACCAATTTTGCATGGATTTCTGTTCACATTACGATCCAGGATTTAGAAATCACAATTGCAGGACTCAAATATTTCGATTGTGTAGCGTGATCGCAGATGAATGAAGATTTTTTGGTTGAAAATGATCGGCGACACCATCGTTGACTTTCGCTCGCAAGCAAAGCTAATGAGACATTATAATCACTCATTATGATCAATCAGTCGGAATGTCTTCATTTAGGAACATACGACCAATTTGTTACGAAGGAAGTTGTAAAACCTACTATTAAAGTGCCCTGTCGTACAAGAAGAGCTCGGATTTAAAGAGGAACGAAGCAAATCGGCTTTTAGGCTCAAGCTATTCGAAGAGTGACTTAATCCGGATCAAAAATGTATCCGATCCGCTCTTGAATGTGCGATTTCTAATCGATGCTTGCTTCTCAATTTCATTTCCGCTCACGATCTGCTAATTTCGCCGTACAATAAGAGAGATCTCCCTTGTACGGAACGCAACTTAATAGAATTAGTCTGAATTGCGTCAGTAGAATTTACATGCTTAGGACTAGGATCCCGTTTTGAAAAGTTACTAGACGCAGCCCACATTTCAAGAGGGAAAGATCCGAGTATATAATTTCATTCTCACTAATAGATTTACCAGAATGCACTAAGCTAAAGCTGCGCCATAGCACCTAAAAAAGCATACACTTATATTTAGGCGTGTGATGTTACAGATTTCCGGTTGTATCTAATTTTTTTGAATCACGAATCGTCTCTTTTTTTGTTCCGAGCCCCACGGGATTCATTAAGATCATTCTTTGAAAATTTCGCACCTAAACGTCAAAGTTAGTTTTCCCAAAGAGGGTAAAAAAACAAAATTAAAGCAAAGAACGACTTATTAAAACAGGACGAATGACACTCTACGTACATATCATGCTCGGATACCTAATGTTGTTTCTGTTTTGAGGGCCGTCAACGTTTGTATCACATTTAAACAATGCATTTCTCGGAAAACTGTCAATGTCGCGTTAAAAATCAGTAATGGTTTACTTCTTCAGCAGAATAGGCAATGCTGTAATTAAGTTCTGGTGTACGAGAAGGAGTCGCATGTAACGGATACTGAACGAATTTCATTATAACTCCTGGATGCAACTATTCGAGCTCCACTGATGTCCGTGTTGCATACGCACGGAATCGAAGGCGTTTTGACTGTCCAGGCATTCGCCACTTCTCACTTCAACCTGCGGGTGAAGTGGTTTGAGCATGGGCAGTCAAAATGCCTTCTTCTCCGTGTGTATGCAACATGGACATCCATGGAGCCCGAATAGTTGCATCCAGGAGTAAAAATAAAATTTTTAAAGTGTTTGTCTCGCTCAGCACCAACTGAGGAAAGGCGCTCGATTCTCTTGCACCGTAACTTATTTCCAGCGTCGCATAATGTGCCGATGAAACAAAGTACTACTTATTTTATCTCCGTATTAGACTCGATACCCAGGACAAATTTTAACGACAATCTTCACGTTGAAATTAATTTTCCTTGACTATGAATCTGTGACAGAAAAAAGGAGGGGTACAGGGGTCATCCTTGGGCCCATCCTGGATTCCCACGTAACCCTACAATTTTTCCTCATTGAAAACCCATATCTTTATCATTATTTGGCCATCTTTGGACGGCATCCGGGTACAGAAGTGACCAAAATTAGCCGTCAGATCACGTTAAGGCCACTCTTAGATCCGGATAGGGTCCAAAAATGGCCCAATGATTCATTCCACTAAATATAAATCTTTAATGAGTAAAAAATCGTGGAGTTGTGGGAATCCAGGGAGAGCCCCAAAACGGCTCGTATTATACCCCTCTTTTGAACTCAAAGCTATATTCCAAACTAATTTTTATTTTTCCAAAATGCGACGTAGTGCGTTTCAGTCAAACTCAGTCCATTTTAAAATAGACTGAAACTGAGTTTTACTGTATTTGAATCTGAGGTTTCTGTGGTACGAACCTGATCACCGGTGAGAGATGCGGCCTCTGGAAGTAGTTCATACTCGTCAATATCGGTGGATGTCTCGATGGCAGTATCGTTGGGTTTGGACTTGGAGATGGTTGCGGCGGTGGTAGCGTTGGTCGAGCTCGGGGTTGTGCTACTGTCGCAGAGGCATGGCCCGCTCAACACAGAGACGATCACCAGGCCCGCGACCCATAAGGGCCCCATGCCGGGCGCAACCCTGTAACAAAGTAAAAAAGGCCTCGTGAGAAGAAAGAATTACTCAGAACAAAAAGTATCATAGAACGCAAAAAATAATTATATTAGACAATTTTCTGCATGATATAAGCTACCTTTTCGTATCTAAGGCCGGAGAAAAGCAGAAATAACTGGAATTCATCAAGGCATGAAAAATTTTAGGAAAGATCAGGGAATCTCCCCCAGAAAACAGGACTCTTTCCTCTACCGGTTTGAGACTGTGGAGGACTGGGGATGAACAGAAATAACCGGGATTCATCATGTAAAATTTCAGGGACTCTTTTCCAGGAACCAGGAATTTTTTCTTCTATACCGCTTTGAGGCTGTGGTGGAAAACCGCTTGACACGACGGAATGGGAAAAAGCGGGAAAATCATCGTCGGAAAGAGGCTGGAAGACGCGCGTTTGCCGTTTGCCGTTGCGACGTTTAAAAATTTCCGCCGCCATTTTATTTTTTTCACAGAGAAATTGTTCAACAGAGCTGTCCGAAAATTTCACTGTATTTTTTTTGTGCTGCCGATAAAATGCAGTGAAATTTTCAAACAGATTCAACGAACAATTTCTCCGTAGAAAAATAAAATGGCGGCGAAAATTGTCAAACACTGGGGGGAAAAAAAACACATTGGATCTAGAGTCCAGACTCTTGAAAACATTGACAAGAAAAAATACTCTTGATTCAATCAGATTTAAGCTTAAATCAAAAGGAAATCCGCTCAAATTAAGAGGCTTGGTTCTTGATTTAAGTAAAAATCCGATTGAATCAAGAATATTTTTTCTTGTCGATGTTTTTAAGAGTCTGGACTCCAGATCCAATGTGTTTTTTTTTTCCAGTGAACGTCGCATGGCGCTTGTGACACTTTGGCCGGAAGGTGACGATTTCTTCTGAAATCAAGTCACTTTTTTCCAGTGGCTCACAACTCCCGACTTTTACATCACATTCGGAGCGTTCCGAGGAGCGAAAATTGAGGCGGGGCTAAATTCCGGGTTGCCGGAAGCGCGCACGACATGTGCGGTGAGTTATCGGGTGTGTTACGTGTTATTACGGTTTCTTTCGGGAGTGCGATCAGCGACCGTTGCACGGTCCGCTGCCGCCGCAACGTTTTCGCGGATCCAGCCGAGATTTTATCCGATTCCCGTGTCCGTGCCCGTGTCCTCACACCCCCCTCCCCCCCACACGAAACCGATGCGACGCCAGGTTTCGCGGAAGGCGTAAATTTTACCGTTTCAACCCGAAAAGTTACGAGTGAACTTTTTAGTGGGATGAAATTCTAGCATCAAGGCCTTTGGCCGGATTGACAGGGTCGCTATAGTCAGGGAATACCGGGAAACCTCGGAAATGTCGAGAGACTCTACAAAGTCAGGAAAAACCTGGAAATGTCGGGGAAAATGGCGGAAATTTCAGGGAAAAATCGTCAAGTCGTGTGAGGTTATTTGCTTTCTCGAGGGGGTTTGACGTTTTAAACAACAAATTTTGTTTAAAAAATATTTCTAACCATGTATTTTGAACAATCTGGCATTTGCTCAATTGTCAGGGAATTTAACCAAAATATGTCAGGGAAACCAGGAAAATGCCAGGGAATTTTATCTTGTAAATTCTGTGGCAACCCTACATTGATGTTCAGGGCACCAAATTGCATAATTATGGCGCAATGGGCCTGTTGCAAACTTTTGCTAGAGCAGAATGAAGAGTTGTTTCCTATAGATAATGCCTCAAAAATCACGATGAGCGCATCGGCAAAGTCTGAAATGCACTCATAACTTCACAATCTGCGTAAGAAATTTGCGTTATTTTGAGCTTCCCGCTTCAAAAACGATACTACTGCACAGGTGAACATTTTGTTAGCGGAGTCGCTCCATCGTCGGCAATATTCATCATGGCCGACGCTTGCGCAGTTCCTCGCGTAATTCGAGGAGAGTTCAAGGTCAATTAAGGCGGGCGAGGAAAATATGAACGTAAACACGCCGATTGTTATATGGTTTAATCCTGTTCAAGTGTTATCTCGTCCCATCACACGTGTTTTGGCGGACTGGCGTCGGCCATGATGAGTATTGTCGCCAATGGAACGACTCCTCTAACAAAATGTTCACCTGTACCGTAGTATCGTTTTTGAAGCGGGAAGCTCAAAAAACCGCAAATTTCTTACGCAGATTGTGAAGTTATGAGTGCATTTCAGACTTTGCCGATGCGCTCATCGTGATTTTTGAGGCATTATCTGTAGGAAACAACTCTTAGTTTTGCTCTAGCAAAAGTTTGCAACAGGCCCATTAATAGGATGGCTGAAATAGTGCTGAATCCAAGCTATTGTGAGGTAAAATTAAAGCAAGAAAAAAAACATTAAATGATAGTCACGATAGGAATCTGATGAGTTTCAGTGCGATTTCAGCGTCAAGAGAGATTTGAATGTACATTCGAAGCCCTGTTATGCTTGTATTCTTATGGGTCTAAGGGCTCATGTCTTGATGCACATAGTTCCGTTTGGCAGAAGTACGTTCATGTTGATGTCCGTCAAATCATGATTCGGAATATTCCTCACGGTGTTTTTGCAAGGTCCCGTTGAAAATTAACGTCCCTCATTTGGAATCAAGGCTGAGTTTTTAAACGCGGGCCAATGTGATCGAGTCGAATAGCCAAGGCGATCGTGTTTTCCTCCAGGCTGTGGTCCAATCTCTTAACGAACAAATAGAGCAGAGCATGTGCGCCGGGTAGTGCAAATAGGGTTCAGCCCGGGGGTGTCGGTCTCAAAAGTCATCGGGGACCCGGTGGTCACTTGCCAAGTTGAGGTCGAGCACTTTCTCCGTCATCGGCGCATGCGCGCGGCCGTGTCGCGCGTCGCGTGGCCGATCCTCGGAGTTCCTGCCGATTCTAATCTCTTGACCAGAGCTCAATCCTCGGCCCCGTTTTCGCGACCCAACTACGAGGTCTGTCCACGTCCAGTGTGGTCACTCCGAATGTCCTGTGGGCCCTTGCTATACGTAACGAAGCTGATTACATATAACCGCTAGAGCTTGCTCGTAGTATTTTGAAACGAGAATCAGTCTTGGATTAGCCCTGAATCGGCATACTAATCAGAAGGGTCACACATCGATGGCTAACGAAAAATACCACCCATCTGCAAACAGACGGTTTTGCAAAACGAAGAGAAAACTTCGTCATTTTTGTAATCTTAAGGTTAGATTTGCATTTTTTTCATGTATTACAGCGTCATTGCGTGACCCTCCGGTCAAAGTAGCACAAGCTCCATGCGACGACGTTTAAAGATTTCCACTCTCATTTTATTTTTTCACAGAGAAATTGTTCAACGAAGCTGTCCGAAAATTTCACTAAATTTTCTTTGTGCTGCCGATAAAATTCAGTGTTTTCAAACAGATTCAACCAACAATTTCTGTGTAAAAAAATAATATGGCGGCGGAAATTTTGATACGTCGCATAACGTTTGTGATTCTTTGGCTGGAAAGTGACGAGTTGAAGTTAAAACAAGTGAGAAAAGCTCTAATACGTTTGTACTAAACACAGAAGGATTTCGTTTAGTCAATTTTTTTTTCGTTACGTCTATTTTTTTTTTTTTTATGTAGATGCAACATGCGGCTGAAAAACTTTTCATACTTTTTCCCCCTGCAAATTCATACAACTAAATTATCAAAATATGATTCTAGGTGTACATGGTTTAACTTGAAAAATAAAGTTGGAAAAACGGCGGCCTACTCCTAAAATCCTTCATCTAGAAAAAATCGTACTTTATCGCCACTGTCGATTCATGGAAACACTTTTCGACCGATTGTGAGCAATATTATAAACTTTCGTCGCGATGAAATGAAAGTCTCCGAGAAGCTGTGGTGATTTTGCAAGTTCGCAACACTATTTCTCCTCATTTAAATCCATTAAAAGTATCGATTTCAGGTGAGGCAGGCTGCCTCGCCAGAATTCGATTATTTTACATGCATTTAAATGTAAGAAAAATAGTGTTGTCAACTTGCAAGAATCGCCACTGCCGAGAAGTTACGAGTATCGAGGACTGATGAAGTTATTACATTAAAGATGACAGGTATGAGGAACTTACGCTTCAAAACGACCGCAAGTTGATCAGTTGATACGTAATGTGTTTTGAGAGCAAGTCGGATCTCAATATTGAAGTTGCGCCGCGTCTTCGCCGTCAGCACAGCGGGGTCCCAGGGTGGAACCAATTTTTCACTTTCTTCGGGTGACATCGTGTCAACCCTATCAAATGTTAGCAGGTTATCCGATATTGTGCAATTCGTGCGGCAAGAGTTCAAAATAACCTGATCTGCAGCCTTAATGCGCAAGACTCATCTCTCAATTCAACAACTCTTTGCAGTACTTATCGACGGTGTAAAGCGTCCAGCCCACCTTCAAACGAGGGGCTTCAAAGAGGCTCATTCAAAGAGATCGTCGGACCGACGATATTTGAAGGTAACCGATGTGTTCGAGATACAACACAGATCAGATCTTGAAATTGTCAAGGAATTCCGTGCAGAAATGGCTGAGAAATAGAAGAATTGGTGCCAGTTTGAGAGCCCCAGTTTGTAAGTGGGCTGGACGCTTAAGTTGGCAATCACATAACTCGGTTTGCGACGTTGCAGACTTCCTGTTATACTTAATTTTTTAAACGGAAAACTACTCAACGGCATTTCTTTAAAACTGCCGTGATTTTTCTTCTCTGTGCGAAGGAAATTCTGCGTAAACTTCAAGGAATGATGTCAATTTGCTCTCCTTTACAAAAAATAACATAGAGGCGGAGATTTTCAGACACCGCAAACGAGTTATGTGATTGCCGACTTACACTGTCGATATATCACAAACAAAATGATGTTTCTAATCGAAGCAAAAGTCGGCGTGAAATGAATCGTGCGATATAGTCGTTGCCATTTTATCTTTTGTTTGCCTTCGTAAATATATTTATCTATTTTTTCATAAATTTTTATCCGAAAATTGAACAGTTTAGTTAAATATTCAATTATCACGTGTTTTAGTCGGAGGGGCCTTAAAATGAAAATGCATGCAAAGTCACATTCTTGCAAACATTGAGCCATTGATTCTTTCAAATATCGGTAGTTTAAAAATATGGCGCATGGCGCGGGAAAAAAAAAAAAAAAAAAAAAAAAAAAAAAAAAATCATAACTCAAATTTTGTTCCAATAATTCCAGTAACCGCAGTCAAATTTTGCTCTTGATTTGCTTAACATCAAGGAAGTAAGCTCTAAGTTGGAGACATAATTTTCATAATGCCTCCTCTGATATTATTTAAATGTCCCGTAACCTTTTGTTAATCTATCGTAGCTTTGAAGGAGTAGTTTCGCTTTATTAATAATATTTATATTTTATTTAATTTATTTTATCATAAGATTCTCGCTATTAGCATTATCTTTAATGGTCGCGAGGATTCTGTCAACCGAAAACTCCCTACGGCGGCTGTATCACTCATTTCGTCTCATGTCTGCACGTGCGGGCCAATGAAGCCAGGCCCGCTTATTTGTATTTCCCGCGCTGACGGCGACCGAAGTGCGTTTGCCAATCACGGCAGTTCCCGCGCTGAGTGGGGCCGAAGTGCGTTAGCCAATCACGGCAGTTCCCGCGCGACGACGCCTCTAGCGGCACAAGTATCAACTACCACCCCTCTTCCCGTGCTTCACGGCAACTGCACTGACTGGAACCCGGCGCGCGCGCCTCGGGCAATCCGTTCGCGCCTTCGCGTAGTATATCTTTATTTAGATCTTCCCGCCTTTTTGTATCATTAATCTTTAGTAGATGTAAATTACATGCTATTATTTTATCAATTTTACATTCAATTGAATGTGTTTTAAAGCAGATGGGTTGAAATTCTGCGATTTTGCCGCCTCCTCTCACCGGCCGAAATAGCTCAGTTGGGAGAGCGTTAGACTGAAGATCTAAATGTCCCTGGTTCGATCCCGGGTTTCGGCACGAACATTTTAACACTCCTTTTTAGTGTTTTCTTTGTCTAATTGAAAATACTGCGCTACTCTATCACAACAAATATTTTTTTTTTACCACCAGTTTCGGAGAAAGTAGAAAAAATGGTGGAATCAATTTATCATAGTGGGCACAGTTACCGTTTCGCTCACAGTTCTCATCATCCTGGATACTTCTTAAATGGCATAATATAGATAAGCCTGTCTTTAGACTTCCATTCATTTACACGCGACGATTGTCTTACGCTTATGTTTTACTAAGTATAAATCGATTTTTATTTTTAAAAGGAACAATTATTCAAAATGTTAAAACAGGGTGTCCACTGTCCATGGTTCATAGAAAAAGGAAATTATTTAAGATTACCGCCCAAGCCCCATGAATAACTTTTTAACCCCCCCCCCCCTTCTGAATTCCCAGCTTCTCCAACTTTTAAGGAGCGTCACCGTCAAGCCTATGAGATCCGAGACGGGAAGTAGAGACTCTATACTTATATACGCATTTCTTTTACCGAGAAAGCTCTCTTTTTTGTTGTTATAAACTTGTTTTACTTTTGTCCCTGAGTCTTTAAATGCTCCTAGAGCGTGTGCTGATTTTACCGCGGTATGCAAAGCTCAAAGCCTTAGAAATCCAATCAAAACTTATGAGCTTCATATGGATTGCACTTTCAAAAAAAAACTAAAAACATTCGAATGTTGCTAAGATTGCGCAAATTTACCTTGCAAATATGAACTGATCATATATATAAAGAAGTTTTATCCTTACGCCCAATAAACTGTAAATCTAAGACTTTTTTTGCATGATTTTAATACCAGGCTCGGACTGGCCACAAGGCCAATCTGCCATTGGCAGATACGCCTCCTTTGCGCGCCGAAAACGC
The DNA here is from genome assembly GCF_918797505.1 of Bemisia tabaci. Taxonomy (NCBI): domain Eukaryota; kingdom Metazoa; phylum Arthropoda; class Insecta; order Hemiptera; family Aleyrodidae; genus Bemisia; species Bemisia tabaci. Next base: position 46,260,228 of record NC_092799.1, on the reverse strand, counting down.
GCGCCCTCTTACAGTTAGCAAAATAAGAAGAAGAAAAAAATTACGACCGAGAATATGTGAGAAAAATTTCTTAAATGAACGGAAGAAGAGAGAGTTAGGAGTAAAGAAAGGTGCTTTAACGCATGATAGTGGTGAACAGAGATCCAAGAACTACTTTCTGAAGCGTAAACAATTTTCTGTGAAATTTTCACCTTCTTCTTGACATACAGGCGCTTTATCATCCCCCTTCCTTCATTCGCTATCTGCAACTCCCTTAGAAGCGATGGTCGGTTCGATTTTTAGACATACGCATCCTTTATAGACCTCTTCAGAGATCTTTAAACATATTTCCTCCTTTTCAAATGACTATTGATTTGGACATACCATAGCATAGCTCGGGCAAACTTAACCTCAATTTATCTCGAAATTCAAAAATAAGAGACATTTAAAATGTAAACGCGATACGACTATTCGCGCAAGATGGATGTCCACATTGCATATGAAAAATGTAAGACGCGATGCCGTGAGTCGTGAACTCGCAATTCTCTGCTCTAGTTTGAAGCAACATTACAAATAAGACAAACGCAAACAAACACAATATGGAAACAATATGGAAATAAAGCGAGGGAAAGGATGCGCGTTTACGACGGCGCAGAGATACAACTATTCGTACTTGATTGACGTCCGTGCTGCATCTGAAAAATTGAAGGCGCGATGACGCGAAGCGTGAGCTCTCAATGCTCTGCTTTATGCTGTCAATGAAGCGACGCTTCATTGCGCGGGAGACAATTTTAAAAAAATGCCTGAAGACACCTCTCCTACTCACGTAGTGCTTGAAGCACCATTACGAATAAGACAAACGGAAACAAACACAATATGGAAAAAGAGGGAGGGAAAGGATGCGTGTTTACGACGGCGCAGAGATACAACTATTCGTACTTGATGGACGTCCGTGCTGCATCTGAAAAATTGAAGGCGCGATGACGCAAAGCGTGAGCTCTCAATGCTGTGCTTCACGTTCAATTTTGCAATTTTTACTCCGTGCGATCGATAAACTTTGAACCTGAAAATAGCGTAAACTTGTGCTGATTTGCCAACAGTTTTCTGAACCCCTCTCCACGTAGGTAATGCCCTACCAGGAAATATCACATTACGCCCCTTTAACCAGCCAAGGGTCTACGCCCTCAGATGCGAGCCAGTCCGACCCTGAATTTTATCGCATAGTATGTTGCTAAATCCTAGCAACATTTGAATGCTCTTGGTTCCTTGTTGCAAAATGCGATTCATATACAACCTATACTTTATACTAATCTATATTCTCTTTATATAGTCTCCTCACTCTTTTTTTCGTATTGGCGCTTAATTTATTCCCTAGTCACTTTTCGTTTCCGACTTGCTCTATCGAGTCGGAAAATGCAGCTTTTTGCAATCTCTTCCCGCTATTTCAACGCGCGACTTATCATGTGTCCAGCGCGTTGATTGATAAATGCTTACGCATTTTGATTCCCTAATCTGCAAGTGGAACGTCAAAAGCACTCCGTGAAATGAAATCCCCCTTCTGTCAATCTTTTCAACACTCTACCTTTTTAATTCATTAATTTTATGTTGAAGTCACAAGTTCATTCACGCACCTCTGGTGAATGTCGAGCAGACACCTACGATAAAATTGTTACTGTATTAATGTTAAGGTACACACTACACAGTCGTGCATAAAGTAAATTCGGTGCCGACACACCATCAGACGATTTTCAAACTAGCTTTTCTCTTCGATTCAATAATTGATAACATATAAGTTATGTAAGTATAAAGCCGCTTTTATAGCGCTGTCTGGCGCTCTGCGACTCCTAGCCGCCAAAGTCCCCTATCCTCCCAAAGCCCTTCAGGGAGTTGGCAAATCCTCATTTCTTCCAAAACCTCCTGTCGCCGCCCTTTCACTGGGCGTCCCCTTCGTCTTATTCCAGGAGGAACCCAATCAAGCAACTTCTAAATAGCAAAATAATTCTAAGCTTCTAAGCAAATAATTGATACAAAACAATAACTTGCTCCCAATTTTTGGGAACAACAATGCTTCCTCGGCGTGTAATGCTGCAAACGCCCTTCAAAGTAATCTTTGACTTAAACCTTTAGCCAGCAGTTGACGAAACATTTAGATCAGCTTTCGTGCACTTTAACGGCGATTAAGGTCGAAACATTACCGAGTTTGCTACAGAATTTTCTCAAATTACTTCCACGCAATCCCGGACGGTCAAGCGCTGTAAGTTGACCGTTATGAATTCGGCCGGTCGGCTAATTGGGCGGAGTCCATTAAAGGGTCAACTCAAAATATAACGTCGTAAGTCGTTGCGTAACGCCACTCCACGCGGTCTACGATCAGTATGATGCATTTTTGAGCGGGGCAAATTTCGGTTCCTCGATGGCAAAATTCAATTCATGCGAGACTAGATCTTTCACTCGGACGACCGCCCGCGTTTGACATTCCGCTTAGAGTTTAAGTCCACCGTTGTCAAATGGCCCGAGAAATATCAAATTAATTTAACATACACTGGGAAAAAAAACACATTGGATCCAGAGTCCAGACTCTAAAAACATCGACAAGAAAAAGTACTCTTGATTCAATCAGAATCTAGCTTAAATCAAGAACCAGCCTCTTAATTTAAGCGGATTCCGTTTTGATTCAAGCAAAATCCGATTGATCAAGAGTATTTTTTCTTGTCAATGTTTTCAGAGTTCCAGACTCCGATCCAATGTGTTTTTTTTTTTTTTTTTCTAATGTGGAGCTTTAAGGTCCCAAGAGGGCAGCCGACCTATGAATTCAAATTATCCAGAGTGATTTATTATTACAATTTTTACGACCCGTCGTCTGTAAAACACGTATTTGACTTGATCTTTGCATAAATTCACTCGTATCTGCCGAAGAACGCTCATTTCTACAAAATCTACCATAAGTTCTTTACACAGTGATACTGCATAGTGGATGTAACCGGAATCATAGTAATATCACGGAACTAGTGATACGTACCATAGTATGATAATTTGGTACCATAAAGTCCGGTGTTTATTACCATACACTGGAAAAAAACACATTGGATCTAGAGTCCAGACACCAGCATCGACAAGAAAAAAACACCCTTGATTCAATCGGATTTTTGCTTAGATCAAGAACCAAGCCTCTTAACTTAAGCGGATTTCCTTTTGATTTAAGCAAAAATCTGATTGAAATCAAGAGTATTTTTTCTTGTCAATGTTTTCAAGAGTCTGGACTCCAGATCCAATGTGTTTTTTTTTCCAAGGTACTCCGATCACTGTGTCAGAGTATGGTTAAATGTACTATATTTTTTTTTTCATTGCGAGTACACGAAATTGACTTTTTCTTTCCCAGTGCATGAAAAACTCACCAAATTAAATTCAGTTCCCCTTTGTTCGGGCAACGTCGGCCCGACATTTACCGCACCCAAAAAGAAAGGCACTTCTACTTTTCGGCCCGATTACGTTTCGGGCCGTCGTCGGGGGCCGACCCGGCGGGGTCGGGGCCGTTTTGAGTGATGGTTTTTCGGCTGCGGCTCACTGCACCCCCCCCCCCCCCTTTTGGCCTCCTCGCACGGCCGGCGAAAGCACAATAGGAGTTTGATTTCTGGCCGATTCAATTGAAAAGTTCAGGGGACCGGACCGGAGCCCTTTCTCTCTTTCGGGATTCTGTTACCGCATACATGATATCTGCGACACCGCCGTGAAAGTAAGTTACGTTACGCGATCCCCCCCTTTTTATTATCATCGCTAAGAAAGATCGTCCCGGACTTTTATCTTTTATCGTGGCATCTTTTTTTAAATGTACTTTTAATTACTCCCGTATTAATGATCTCGCTTTCAATGATACGTTCAACTACCGCGTACTTTTTCGTACGTTTTTACGGTTCTGTATACGTTTCCTCGGCGTGGTTGTTGCATTTTTATCTTATTTCCGGTCATCTCGGGTTTTCTTAGCGGCCGGCAGCTTCCTGGTCGTAAGGTTCGGTTTCATTGTTTTTTGCGACAGCGCGTTAATCAACACGTGAATGAGCTAATTATGTTGATTTTATCGAGTGATACTCACCACCTACACTGAACACATAATGCAATTGCAAACTCTTGAAAGGTCATTGTAATAAAGGACTCTGAGTTATTTCATGGCAATTAAAAAAAAATATTAAAAAAAATATGTCTAGAATTAAAAAATGTGTAAATGATGAGAGATGCTACATCAAAAGTTTAGAAAAATATAAACATATGAAGAAAATGGAAGTCGGAGAGATTGTTATAAGTGTATACTATACTCAAAAACTGAGTATTTTCCTCGACTTTGTGAGGACTTAACATCGATTAAAAGAGTGAATGTCCATAATCATATAAGTAATTGAACCGATGAAATGAATAAGAATTTAACTTTGATTTTTGGATCGATTATCATTCTAACGTTCCAAACATGTCATGCAATTGTCTTTAGCTAGTCAAATTGGACTCAAATATTTTAATTGGATTAAAAGTGAACTTGCAACTTTCCTTTTACGAGGTAGGAAGTTTGACCACAAATTGAACTGTTGTTGATGCATTCTTCAAATTGTGTTTTTCAGCAAGAGATTAGTCTTCGAATAATGAAATCGGTCTCTTTTTGACACTTGTCGCGTCATAATACCTGAGATTTTTTCTCGTTTTCTTGTCGATCGCTATTCTAAAAGCGTATACAATGACGGTCCATCTTTCCGGGATGCCACGGATCAAAATCTTCGTCTTAGCCGCTGCTGGGCACAGCTTTCTTCGATAAAGTATAAATCAGGGGAAGAAGAGGATTTATTTTATCGCCACACAAAAACCAAGAATCGCAAACGCGTGCTGCATGAAAAAAAAAACCGCGACGACCAAAATTGGTGAATGGTGAAATGCGGAGCGAAAAACGCCCCAAAACGCCGAACCTGAACTCCGCATTTATCATTTATCGCAGCTATTAAGACGCTAACGAATCACGAGTGTTTGTATGTAGTTACGCGTCCATTTTATGTAAAAAGATAATCATCGAAAATTCCACTTTTTTGTTACTTGGTTCCGAATAAAAACGGTGTATCTTGTCGACGTTATGATGTAAATGATGTTGTTATGGCCACGCGAACTCAACTCAATAATACCTGTTTTGCTCGTCTTCTTTCCGTACCATTTAATTTTACGATGAGAAATTATTCTCAGTCCTTTTTTTTTAAAAAAAAAATAAAGAAATAAATAAAAAATGAAAAGTATAAGTTTACGTGTTTAATCAGTAATCACTCAAAACATCTTTCCTTTCGCACTTCAGGTCCTCTTCCTTTTTAATCTGTTCAGTAAAATAGTACTATCTGAAAGGTTTACGACCCCTTCGAATGGAAAGGTCGTCTTTCTGTGTCTACTTTTGCATTTTAAAGTTACCCTGGTAAAAATTGGCAGTAGAATCTGTGTTCCAAAATACCATAGACCTAAAGCCGGCTGTAAGATTTCCAATAGCTTCTGTAGCCGGCAACACAATCTATACTATAAGCTCCAAGACCTCCTAATTTTGCGGAACTGGTGACGCTTAGTTCCAGCGTTCTACCGGGCCGATTTTCATGATTTTTGCGGTTTTTGACGGGCAATTGTCTCTAGATAAGCCAACTCTTTTCAGATTTTCAAAATATGGCCCAGGTTTTTTTATATTACGTGGTAAAGTTGCGAATTCTCCCATTTAAACAATGTAAATTTATATGTTTTGTCATAGTTCGTTTGAGCGTTCTACCGGGCCGATTTCCATGATTTTTGCGTAAATCGACAGGTAATAGGCCGTAGATGAGCCCGCTGTAATCAGATTTTGGAAAAAGGACCCATTTTTTTTTTTTAAAATCACGTTATAAAAGTGAGTGAGTTTATAGAATGCTCCGGTACTGCTACCGCTATGCGCGGGAGGATGCGCAGTGGTCGAGGAGGTTGCGCAGTAGCTGTGTAGCCTGCGCATCAGCTCTACACTTATCTACACAAGATTCGCACCAGACCCTCACGTCGAGCGGTGACCGAGTCGTCTAAGACTTCGAATGCGTCCCTTGATCGTGTAGGTTCGATTCCCGACTCATGAAATCTTAATTATTACCTGACTATCATTGTTCATTGTTTTATTGCAATATTTCATCAAGCAGTCATTCCAAAACGCGTCCTTTTAATTTTAAAGTAATTTTAAGTAAAGTTTAAAATTAAAGTATACCTCATATCGTAATTGTTTAGGGGAAAAATAAAACTAACACTGATAGGAGGGTAAAAATAGGGCCGCGAAGCGGCCCATTGATGGCGCGGAGCGCCTTCAGGGGGTTGGGCCGCGTAGCGGCCAGGGGGCGTTGCCCCCTAGTTTCTTATAACCTTTTATAGCCGATGGCGGTTAAGCAACAGCCTGACGATAAAGTGTATGCTGAACGTTACTAAATACGGATACTAGGACTTAGTTAGTTTTTGGACCACCGCTTTCTTTTTGTGCCGTAGTACCTTGATTTATTTTGCGAGGAAAGCTCCGTACTTTTGAAGGATGCCTGTCATGCTTAATATGTTGGAGCGCCTTCAATTTCTTATGATACTGTGCAATACCTCTGGTGAGAAATAGTTGCTTCAGACGCCGTGGTACGCTGCCGCGCGGCGGGCGGGCAGAGAGCGCGAAACGCGCACTGGCGCCTACAAACCTAACAGGGATACTTCACGCGTTGCGCAATGCGTGAAGTATTCCTGTTAGGTTTGTAGGCGCCAGTGCGCCGCCGCGCGCCGCTCCGCTTTGTGTTAGGCTCTAATATTTAATCTCGTGGAGTCAGCGATTTTTAACTCATGATTTTGAAATGTTTGCATACTCTGTATGGATTATTCTTATTTTAATTGATGAAAAAAATATGTATTCAAGGAAAATATAATGTGTGTTTTGTAAATATTAAGGTAGTTCCGTATCAAACTTAATGATTTCTAAAGCACACGAATTTCTACACAATTTCCTATAGCCTTTTATAGCCAATGGCGATAAAGTGTAAAGCCCAGCGATAGGAACTATAGCCCGACTGTATACTTTTTTATAGCTTCGTATAGCCCGGCTATATGATTTGCTCCGCTTTCTACAGCCAGCTATATGTATTTTCAATAGCCTTCTCTAGTCGGCTATAAGAACTCCTATGGTATTTTGAAACGCAGCTCCTATCGCCAATTTTTACCAGGGTAGTTCACTGTTACTTTGTGTTGAATGTTTTTTTTTTTCGGCTTTTACCCGTTCAGATCATTAACTGACGTCTGTTTTATTCTGCTTGCAGTCTAATGGTACCTCTCAATCTCAATCCACTAATATTAGTAAAACAAACCACATAATATTCGGCTATTTGAAATGTGACTATGAAACATTTTCGTTGCATTTTCACATAAAAAGCGCGCGTCGGGTATTCAAATATTCCTTCTTAAAGTCCCCCGTTGACTTGCATGTGATGTAACAGTGTCCCAGAGACTAGTAATTTTCTGGGCGGGCAATAACAGGAAAGTCGATCAGACTTCATGCTTCAGCTGGACTCTCATTGCCAAACGTGGCGCTCACTCCTGTTTTCGCGAATGCAGCATAATTTTATGGCTAGTGCATGCTTATGCAACGCTCATTATTGCAGTATATTGTTATTGTGCATTAATCCTGTACCATTAATGGTCGCAATTTGCTTCATTTTCTCTTTCATTTCTGTGTTGCAGGTAAGCAGGCGTTTTTGAGTAAAAGAAGGTGAAAAATCGTAAGTTCATTTTATTTCGTAAGATTTCAATTCCAGTTGATCAGCACCTTCTAATTGTTGAGCTATTTTATTCTGAAGATTTCTGCCTTGTGGAAGAAAAACCATCGCACGCACTGAAAAAAAATATTTCTTGAGATATTACTTTAACTTAATGCGCGCCGAATCTTGTCCACAAAATTTGTTTTTTTTTAGTTAAATCCATGTGGATTTTACTTGAGGTCATTTTTTTAAGTCAAAGAAGCGTTGTTTGTTGTTGTTTTGTTATTGTTAAGTTTATGTTTAAAAAACAACAACAACAAAACAACGCTTCTTTAACTCAAAAAAACTGACTTTAAGTCAAGTCCGCACAGAAAATACCGAATTATGTCGCCAAGAAACGACGCTTCAGGTCAAAATAATATCTCAAGATTTTTTTTTTCAGTGTTGTTCGAGAAATACGAAGCAATGAAGCATGAGCGTATATTTAGCAATGTTCTAATTTGTTGTTTTTGTGAACTCATTTTCCTTTTTCAATGCGCACAAGCACATACTGGGTTCAAAAAAACGAAAAAACAATCAAAGCTCAGAGAAAGTTGATTTCAGAGTCAATTATCACGTCCACACTAATTTCTCCGGAAAGAAAAGGCGATAAAACACAGTCAATTCGCCTTTCAATTTTCAAAGAAACCCTTTCCTTTCGAATAACGTCGCTCCTCTGACGCAAGATCGTACCTCGATTTCCGCATGAGCCCCTGAACACGTGGATTCTTATGTAAAACAGGGCTCACGTTGAAATTGAGATACGCCCTTACGTTAGAAGAACGACGACTACTCTGCAGTGGCGTGGCGTGCTTTGCGATAAATCGATTGTTATGCCATTTAAACCTATGAAAAAGTATCGATAATCAGGGTGTTCGCAGCGAACACCTTAATAATCGATTCTTTACCATAGGTTTAAATGTCAGAACAATCGATATATCGCAAAGCACGCCACACCACTGCTACTCTGATGCCAACTCTGCCGTACCAAGAAATAACGTCGTATGAGATCCAAACGTTACCAGAATTTCCTCGATGAACATTTTATTTTCGAGCGAAGCTATGAATATTCTCCCCTGACATTTTTTCAGCAACACTGGAAAAAAACACATTGGATCTAGGGTCCAGACTCTTGAGCTCATTGACAAGAAAAAATACTCTTGATTCAATCGGATTTTTGCTTGAATCAAAACGAAATCCGCGTAAATTAAGAAGCTTGGTTCTTGATTTAAGCTAGATTCTGATTGAATCAAGAGTACTTTTTCTCGTCAATTTATTTAAGAGTCTGGACTCTAGATCCAATGTGTTTATTTGCGGTGAGGCGTTGTCGAATTTCCCCCAATAAAGCATTTATGTTTGAGGAAAATTGTGGATATTTTTCTTCGAATTTTTGTTTATTTTCTAGTGAACTCAAGCAAAACTTTCCAAAACTTCGAAGGAAAAAACTCATAAGTTTTCGAGGAAATTCCCATTTTACCGGGAGAAATTAGGCAACGTTCGTGTGATGATGCGGTGTTTTTCTTTACCATGGCAGTGCTTCTACTGACCATTGAAGAACAAGCCGAATCCCATCATATCGGATTGAAACGTATCTAAATGAAAAGTAACTATCTCAGCTTTGACATGAGCCCTACCATGCATGTATTCATATGGCTCTCTGGGTTCACGTCAGGATAAAGATAGGTCCTTTTGATAAAAATACGTTCGTTTAATGGAAGATCGGCGGGGATACGTCATTATCGCCGATACGCTTCGACTTTTATGGTCAATCTGAGATGCCCGATCGATAAGGCAGATCTGGAATGGTTCAGACCGGAAAACGGTCGGTAATGTGATGGCAGGGTGGGCGGGAGATGAAGGGGGGGTGCAATGCGATTCGCGCGCGTGGCTGCAATTACCGGACCAGGAACCCGGTGGACCCGGGTTGGGCAACGGAAAGCACGTAAAATGTCCCGTGCCCGCCTGCAAGAACGTCGTGCATGTTGACCATTCGGGTGGACACCCAGTGAACCTGTATACGGGAGAGTATTATCATATCAATCCTTTGACTACAGAAAAAGTGTGCCGCTCTCTGATTGGTCGGCTATTAAGGAGCACCAAAGTTGGACCAATGTAAACAAACCCCAGCACCTCCGCTCCTAGTTTGGCCCAATGTAATCAAGCAAGAAGGCGACAAAGTTCTACAAAGTTCTAAACGTGATTTTGGATGTGATGGAAATTCTTTTGACTCCAACTTTGATGGACACTTAGGCCAAAAATTAACCTTCGAGTATGATTATCACTCATTTCTCAGTCGATAATACGTGTCCCTCTGGGTTGGGTTTGTTTACATTGGTCCAACTCAGGAGCTCCACGATAGCCTAAAACTGATGAACCAATCAGAGAGCGGTACAGAGATGGCAACACTCTCCCGTATACAGGTTTACTAGGACAACCGCATCTGATCCAGGGATAGCGATTTTCGATCGATTTTTCCAGGTCGATTGAAATTGGAATCGATTTTTTGAGCCGAAATCGAATTGTTGACTTTGACAGGGACGACGCTTCAAGTCAAAATAGTATTTCAGGAAATTTGTTTTCAGTGTGGGGTTGCATCCGGCAGCCTTGCTCTCCTGATTACGATGCTTGGTTGCTCGCTCGGTGGCGCATTATATCCCTGCCCTGCTGACGTAAGGGCGTGTCTTAATTCTTACTTGAGCCTTGTTCTACGTATGAATTCATGCTTTCTGGGGCTCATTGAGAAATCGAGTTACGTCCTTACGTCAGAAGAGCGACGATATACACGGAGCCGACAAAAAGTCAAATGTGTGTAAAAGGCGGTTGATGACCGGCGCCGCGCCGCGGAGCAAAAACCGCGGATCTTCTCGTGATTCGTAATTGGAGTTAAGTGGTTTTGTCAAGCTCGTCGATGGAGGCTCCTCCAGATGAGTGATGAGGTATTAAGAGGCCGCGCTCGGTCGCGGATAAATAACGGCTCGTCTGGTAGCCAACACAGATTCACTTTCACGAAACTCGCGACCGTGTGTCAGCCAAGTGCTCGCTCAAATGCTAGATCATCAACCCGTTGCCGTCTTTGACCACTTTAAGCCCGATTTTTCTGTATGTGATCAGAAGCAATATATTTTGGAGACCCCGGACTTATGTCCTCCTAAAGTGTAAAATTGATTTCAGAAAGTCAATGCTCTTTCTCCTACATCCCCCTTTAAAACTCTGATACCCCATTAACTCCTTAAACATATACATTCTCTTTCTAACAGCTTTCATACAAGCTTGCTCTGCCCTAACACGGGGAAAAACCTGAATTTTTTTTTTAAAAAAAGGTCAATACTCAGATTTGCCCATATACAGTGATTGTCTGATGATATTGGTTTAGCAATTCTAACTAAACTTGAAGGTTGGTCCAACTACCTCGAAATACTCCTTACCCCAGACGTTACACTGGAAAAAAAATACATTGGATCTAGAGTCCAGACTCTTGAAAACATCGACAAGAAAAAGTACTCTTGATTCAACCAGAATCTAGCTTAAATCAAGAACCAAGCCTCTTAATTTAAGCGGATTTCGTTCTAATTCAAGTAAAAATCCGATCGAATCAAAAGTATTTTTTCTTGTCAATGTTTTCAAGAGTCTGGACTCTAGATCCAATGTGTCCCCCCCCCCCCCCCAGTGTATGCAACACGCATTACTCTTCTAATTCCTTATCATAGAGTAAGATCTGCAAAATCCTGGGCACCGCGACTTTCATCAGTCAATGTTTATAGGATACTCATCTAGGGTATTATGTATCAATAACTCGACTCCGAGTTTTTGTGGTCTGCCAACAAATTACATGCGTTCCCAAAGTCTTAAATTTTGCTTCGAGTTTTGAGGTATACCCATTTTATTGCCATAAATTAAACCTTTTTTTTACCTTTATGAGTAAAATACGTTTTGCTATGAATGTCTCCCAGAAGGAACAGACACGAAGAGCACTAAACGAACTTGATCACTATAACTATGACTGATCAGTCATAGTAGTTTGTCGCCGAAATCCGACCGACTTTGGCTGATCCATCCGAGAGGATTATGACGGGAGCACGTGACGTCTAGACTAGCCCATCACGCAAAGTGGCGCGGCGTGACCCGGCAACGACACGCCATGATCGATCATTTAAGTTAACGTAAAAAGGAAGTGTTCAGAAAAGGAGATAATGACTCTATTTTTTACTGTACGGGTTTCAGCATTCATTTAAAAGTGAGTCAGATTTAATGAGATAAACCTTTTCAAAAAAATCACATCGCTTTCTTTGGTATCAGATTGTAGTCGTTTTGATATTACACTTATGACACTTTGATCAGTTTAATTTAACATTGATATCAAATCGATGTCAGGCTGATGTCAGTTTGATTTCAAATTGAAATTATTTTCATATCAGACTGACGTCTTTTTGATATTGTTAACAAACTAATGTCAATGTGGCCCATTTGGAGTTACAGTGTTCGGGATAAATTAGACACATTTGGACTTCTTTTGGCAGACTGGGCAATTTCGCATACTGAAACTGAACGATTGGACCAGAGACTTAAACGAGCGGTTTGAAAAAAAACGGCGCGAAAATGTTTAGATAGTTGAATTCAAAACCTCTCCTAACTCATGTTTTTTTCCGAAATGCGACTCGGTGCGTCTCTATATTAGACTCGATCCGCACTCACATTAAACCATTGGATCAGAGACTTAAACGAGCGGTCAGAAAAAGTAGCGAGAACATTTGTGAAAATTCAAACCCACTCCCAACACATGTTTTTTCCGGAATGCGATTTGGTGCGATTTTATTGAATTCGGTCCACACACTCATAACTGAACCAATGGATCAGAGACTTAAATGAGCGGTTAGAAAAAACAGCGAGGAAATTTACGGAAATTCAAAACCACTCCCAACACTTATTTTTCCAGAATGCGACTTGGTGAAATCATTCTATTTAATTCGGTCCACTTACTCAAACTGGACCATGGGTCAGAGACTTAAACGAGTGGTTTGAAAAAATAGCGAGAACATTTACGGATCGTTATATTCAAAACTCTTCCCTAACTCATTTTCCCACCAAAAATGCGGCTGGTGAGTTTCTGTTGAATTCGGTTAATACGGTCGACCAAACCTAATCGATTCGATTAATCTGATTTCATTTCTGGTCCGAGCTTAAACAGTTACTGAACTTATCGGTTCTCATAACCCAACTATTTTCTCCGTGTTCTTTCCCCTCTCTTAAATTCAATCGAAATGTCATTTGGACCATCAAAGCGAGCGACGGTGTCAACGGACCTAGCTGTGCGACAACAATAAAAGGAAACTAGTCCGCATTGGATCGAGGCCCTGAAGCCCTTTCGAATTTAAATCGATTTCTGCCCGAACTTTAAACTTGCGGCTGATCTTCCGTGTCGCTCCTCGATCACGGCGAAGAGTTGCGTCATCGAAGCCGCCCTGAAGCGCTCCGCGGGTGGGCGGTTTGTCTCTTTGACGATACGACCGAAAGCGCGTCTGGATTCAATCGAACAATTGAATTGTAACCAGAGCGGACAATTCAGGACCGTCTCCAAACTGGGCTGCTGAACCTGTTCTTTTTGCGCTTCTAAACGGACTGCAATTACGGTCCGCTTGCTTTAGGCTAAGAATCACCACCACTGTATGTCTCGAAACTCATAGGGTTTAACCTGCCTTTATATTCAAAATAAAGTAACTACTAGTTCTGGGGTTCGTGATGCCTTGAAAAGTCCTCGAATCGCCGTAGCCACCTCCGTTGTAATTTTCAGTCGAGCCATTTTGGTGGTCTGTTTGGAAAAATGATTTTAAGATACCGACGGAAAGCTCTTTCTGGTACCTTAGAGCATGACGGAATAAAAACTAAAAATATATGGGGGAAATAAGGCTAAAATATTGGGGGGATCACGTTTCTCCACGTCTGGCAGGCCATATTTTTAATGTTAATTCTCGTCCCGCTCATATTTTTGGGTTGTGTAATTTGTGGATTTTCAGTATCCTATCGAGTAAGTTTCGAACGAGCTAGTTCATATTGATACATGGGGCTTCCAGTTGCACTATAATTAAGAAACTTTGAGCCTTGAACATGAACATGGTAGATTAGAGTTTCAAGTAGCTTTCCCCTGAAAGAAATGTTTCTTAACCGCAAACTCGATTCCAAAATGATCGTTAGGACAATTTAAACGGATATTTGGTTGAAATTATCCAGTTGATAAATATTCATCTTTTTCATCCTCAGAACACATCTTTATGCAATTCAGGGTTCTTCATACAATGAGGATAACTCTTGGAGGGTCTAAACCTCGGTTCTCGTTGAATACCGATCTTTTTCGGTACGGGAAAACCAAAATCTTTGGTCTAAAGAACCGTAGCTTGGTTAGCTGAACCACATCTCAGTTTCTGAGGCCAAAAAATTCGGTTGCCTGAAACGAAAACTTTGACGTTCGAAGTGAACAAGTTTTTTTTACTCCGCGCGCACAATTCACATAACATCCTTTTCCGCACAACGCGACGTAATAAAAAAAAGAAAAATTCAACATTTAAGGTAATTTTCCTTTAATATTCAATCAAATGGACGTATTTCTGTCAAACGGACCTAAGCGCCAATTTGAGTTCCTTTTGAGGAATTTAGAATCCCGGATAGCGCGGTCTGTCAAATGGAACTAAGCGCCATGGAAAAGCATTGCGAGTATAGAACGGAATGAGCCCGACGTCCAATTCCGCCGCCAATCCAAGCTCCCCTCTACCCTCCTCTCCCTATGGTGCTTAGTTCCTTTCATAGAAATACGTCCAAATTGAAATTCGCATTACTGCAAGAGCTCTCGATAAAACAGTCTTTTTCGTCTCCCTGTACATGTCGTCAAGTCTTCCTAGTGGACCTTTGGAATCAAACTCCGGACTAAATTAATCAGGTTTCGCTCGCATGCCATCACCTTCCGGGCTCTACAAGGCACTATCATTATCGTCGGACAAATCTCCTTTTGATGCGGCCCTCAGCACCAAATTATTATTGGCCGGCTCTGCTTTGATCCGAGCAATAAGCTTTAGATAGATGCTCGAATCAGACCATCAAGTAACTGTGAGGCATTCCTCGTTATTTGATTGTAATGGAAATAGTAGAATGCATCTCCGTTTTACAACTGGGTTGCCAAACGCACTGAGTTGCAGCCTTTCAGCCAATGTATGTAGTGTCAAGCACATGCACAAGCATAAGGGCTCGAGCAGCAGTATACATGATGTCCGGAAGTTAACGCACTTAACTTTCAGGATCGATTTTTGGCTCAAAATATGACCTTTTTTGCGTACACATAAGCCCATTTCAAATTGATTTAACTCCTCGTTATTTTGTCGTAAGTAGCTGAAACTTTGAGTATGGGGGTATTTTTTAACGCACTGTTCATTTTTTGTGTGTTTCAAAGATTTACGTCTTCGGAAAATGGCGCTATGAGCGCTCCCGAATTTTAAAATTGCGATAACTTTTTTGGTACATTGTATTTGGAAAAACAGATTACGGCACGTGAAAGAGCGCGAAAAATCAAGCGGAAGATGTATCATACATAGAAGCACATACCTCACTTATGAAGCGTTTTCGGGCATATACGCATCGGGGGAAAAAGTCATATTTCCAGCCCAAAAATTGATCCTGGAAAAGATGAGGACGTTCAAGCGCTAGAAGTCCAAAAGTGACCCGAAAATTGCACTTTGATGTATTTATTCAACTACTTATAATATATGAAAGTTGGAGTTCTTTCAGCTAATCACAAAGACATTCGTATATTTTATTTTTCATTTTTGGTCTTTCCATCGGGAAAACGAAGGGTCCATCATCTGGCGACAATGAGACACCTCCGCGTACAGTTCACACCCATGACAAACAAACGGAACAGGTTTATTCACCCCTCTGCTCCCCCCGCATTTTTGACCTATCGCCACTGGAGTCCTCCTCCTTGATCGACGGTCGCGATTTTGGATGGAGGATTTATTAATTGACTCGGCCCCCACCACTCTTCGACTTTGCATATCCGCGTCTGAATCTATTCATAGGCTCGTTCCATTCCATCCGTTGTCTTTGTCTTACCGTAAGCGCACGCGGCCCTTGCTCTTCCTGACCGTTTGTCCCGATTTTGAGGTCATTCCTCTTCGTCACTCTGTTTCCGCTTAACGGTGTCAAGATATTTCTTATGATCTCATGCCGATCACTTTGAACCGTCTCACCCGCAGTATTGCAGCAGTAAGTTCTTCCACGGAATTGAAGAAATTATGAATTCTTTTCTTATAATTTGAAAAAAAAATTGTCCTCGGTTTAAAGATACTTTTTCTTTTTTTGGCTGGAAATATTTTTTTTCACCCAAAGAATTTTTCTGCTTTTTTATTTCTTTAAGTAACAAAGTAAATTTTGTCCGCATCAATAAGAAAATAAATTTTGAATAAATTTAAAAAAAAACTTCGTTTGAAAAAAAAATTGATCTCACTCAAAGAATTTGACCAGAATGTTCCTTGAAGCAAAGACAGAATCTTTTTTTAACTTTAGAAAATGATATTTTACCACCTTTTGTTTACGAGCTACCATATTTTTCCAGTTCACTTAGATGCTGCCATAGGTGGATCCAGGGGGAGGGGGGGGGGTGGGGGACGCACGACTCCCCCCCCCCATTCGCCTGAAAAAAGAAGGGAAAAGGGAAGAAAGAAAGGAGAAAGGAACGGAGGCAATAAGAAGGGAGAAAGCTACAAGTCGGCAATTATTCATGACAAAATTCTTTCAAACTGCATGTTAGATGCTTTAAAATTTAAAAAGAAAACTCTGTGGGTAGCCACCCGGACCCCCCTTTACGCCCCCCGCCCCTTCAAAGGGGATTTGTCTGGATCTGCCTATGAATTGCCTCCGCGCGGGGCGGAAATACCTTATTTTCTGCCGGCCCGTTCAAAGAATGTACATTTCGGGAGGAATGACAGTAAAGAAGCAATCTTTACACCATCAGGACGTATTTATGTTGAAAGGAAATTGTGCTTACAGTTTGCGCGCAACATAGTTCCTTACAGCATAAATACGTAAATTTGTTCTTCATATGCTTTTTTTAGTCATTGCACTCACTGACCAGCGTACAAAGTCGTAAAAACACGTACATTTCGCATCGTGCGCCGCGTGCGCGTAGCGTCCCCCTAACGCAACGGATCCTACACTCGGATTCGAATAATTATTTTAAATATTCTCGATAACGTCCGTTTTGAATACATACCTTTCAAGTACGTTTGTATTTCAGGCGTGTCTCTAAATGATTCAACACCAAGAGGTATCCCGCTTCGCACCCAAAACTATTTCGACACTTGTGTGGCGTAATTATCATTCTCCTTCCTCGTATCAAAGCGATCGGACCAGTGACGAGGCATGAAAGATCGAGTATCGATATTTCCCCTTTGAAGCTGTGGTAAAGAATCGATTATCAAGGTGCTCGTTGCGAGCACCCTGTCTTGCGATCCTTTGCCATAGGTTTAAACGGCAGATCAATCGATATATCGCAAAACACGCCACGCCACTGGATCAGACTTGCAAACGATCGATCACCGATTTTATCAGCCGCGGAAGAATCCTTGCCAGGTCTCGCCGAAAATAAACGGGTGCCCGAATTCGGAAGAGTCGCTTCGGTTTTTTGGTAATTTGGTAATTTTTTCGGTAATTTCGGCACCAGCGGTATCCCGATGCATGGCCGGGGCGTTTTAAGTGGAATTATAGAAGCTAAAATATGTCCGTTGATCACGATTTTAATTTCATCGGGTCTCGCGCGCCTAACGCCTGACGCTAACGTTGGCTCAAGGGGGGGGGGGGGTGAAAGTAAAAGTGACGGATCAAGATCTACGAGAGGTCGGTTACACTGCATTTTTCAGCAGTTTAGAGCTTTTACGGAGCGTAAACGAATTATATCAATTGAGGATTGTAAGTCTCGAATTATACCAGCGGAGTGCTGCAGTCGAGTGAAATCGTAGTGAAAAATCAGGACGGATTCTCTCACGGCTCATTATTCACAATTAGCTACATCGGATTTTGTTGGCATCTGTAGTCTATAGGGTCTCTTCACAGTTACGTCCGTAGCTTTGGATCTTGATTTTCTCATCGTTTGGACCAAATTTAGTAGAAAGAATCACCAAACCGCATATGTACCTAAAGTCAACGGGCCTCTCGCATGTCGCGAACTCTCAGCTGGGAGGGAAACAAGAGTACATAAGTTCGGCAGGACGCTTTCTTCATTATCCAATGTCTTAAAACAGCCCACTGTTTAGGTCAATTTATCATCAAAATTGTGCTGAGCAACCAAGTCCTTTAGGTTGATCTGACCCAAAAAGAAGGAACACGGGGCAACATCAAACTCGGAAATGTTTAACTGTATATCAGAACTATACGAGGTTTTTCTGTTCAGAACATGTTTGTGCCAATTTTGTTTGTGGACTCTCGGAAGAAAAACAAGCAGGAAGCTCCAACGCATTGGCGTCGGAGAGCGGCTCTGGGGGCAGTAGTTGTAGTCAAGAATGAGGGCCTAGACACATTTTGTCATTGATGTACAATCCGACAACTGTCGATTCATGTTTTGTAACTTAGCAGATTTACGTAGCCGGTGTATAAATGTGTATTGGGCTTTGATATGGCGAATACATGGCATTATCACTTGTTGTATACTTTTAATTTTGAAAGCTCTTTGGAGGTCCGCTTCCTAAAAAATCTCTGGTTGATAAGTCGTTTAGCGAGGCTGCAAAAAATTTGCATTTTTATATCTGAAAGTGTAGGTATTGGTTTTTTGTATAATTGTTTTTTTGGATTGCTGGAAAAGTAACGCATACTTCTATAATTTAGGACTGAGTCAGGGAAATATAAGGTTCGTTAAATAGTAAATATTCCTAGTACCGTGTGACACTATTGTTAACGAAAAGTTTTTGCAACTTGTCAAAGAGGTTGTTGAATGATCTTCGAATAACTTTTGATGAGCTAGAGGTAATGGTTCTATCTGCAGCTCGTGGACTTCTGTACGATATTGTCCAGAATCATCTAAATTTTCAAAAAGTGTCCGCTTGTTCGATACCCAATTTGCTCATTCATGCATACAAGGAGAAGCGCATGAAAGCTTTAGCAGACATTTTGGAGATGAATCAAGAATTAGATGAAGAATTTATGACTTAAATCACGGCACCTTAATCACGGGATGACCTTAATTACGGCAACTATTTATTGTCCATGAGATGCAGATGGTTCCATTTCCCTAGCTCATCAAAAGGTATTCGAAGATCAATTTCATCAGCCACCCGTACGAACCACGTTTCTAGTGACCCGTACTTGCTTCGCACGTATGAAACATACAATCAGAGAAAACAGAATTCATCTTACAATAATCAATAATCAGTAGGACATGAATCGTTGCGATGTATAATACGACATTATAATGCGGCATTACTATTGTAATTCATTTTAATGTTTAGGGGCATTATAAATCATTATTGCCACGTCGGAATGAAATGTTGTAGACTGAATTGAAAAGCATGTTGGCAAAATTTATTATAAAAATAGTATAACATGTAGGTACATAACATAAAGGTAATACAAATTAAATGATTAGAGCGTGTATATTTCATTACATTATAGGTATATTACAATCATTTTTGTCATTGTTGGAAATTTTGATAGTTTGAATTTTGATAGTTGATAGTTGATAGTTTGAGAGTTGAAAATTTGGTTATTTTATTTAGTTAAGGTGATTCGATAGACGCCATATTTTGTGTCAGAATGGCATGCGACATATCCCATCAATTGGTTCCATTTTTTCATTTACTCATCATTTTTCTCCAATTTTAAGTTTCGCAATTCTGTTTTCAGGAGACTAAAGCACTCACTTATCAATTTGTATATTTATATTGAGTTAAGGGTAGAGACGTATTCCTCACCGGAATTGAGGAATGGAGGTGTTACAGTAAGTCCGGCATTAGGTTCCATTTCGACATCAGCGACGATCAACGCTACGATACTGGAAGCCAGTCTTCCGATATTAAATCCCTAGCGGGGAAGAAAAAAAATGCCTAGATTTCGCTAAAAATCCCTAAATCCCCAGATTTGCTCAAATATACTTAAAAAATCCCTAGATTTTGCAAAAAGCGCCATTTTTTTATGAAGAATCATGATGTCATTCGATGTAGCGATTTGCAATATTTAAATCTGATTGGCTCGTTTGAATTTTGGCGCTCTCTGAAAGCAGTGCTAATCCAGACCAATAAAATGAAAGAATATTAGTTGATTTCTTATTATTAACAGGTTGAATGCAGTTGAATGTCAAGTACATCGAAGGACGCAATCGTTTTAATTTCCGGCTTATTTGCGGGGAAAATAGTGTTGCCAAAAAGGCCTACAAAATATAGATGAAAAAATGTTTTCGATTGTCGAAGCTAGAATTGAGGTTAAAAAGTTGATTTTTGGTAACTTTACCTCATCAAAAAAAAATCCCTAGATTTCCTGAAAAATCCCTAAATCCCTGGAAATTCCGGAAAATCCCTAAATCTAGGAATAAACTCTTAGACATCGGATGGCTGTTGGAAGCATTAGAGTCAACATTTGAAACGCTGCTGCAGAATTTGCCGGGAGTATAATCGAGTGTTGAAAGTCAGTAGAATTGAACAATGTAATAATTGCTTTCCGAAATAAGCGTTATAATAAAAAAACAACGAATCTGAACTGTTAATACTGGAACACACCTTCTGTAAATGTACCTTGCGAGAGATAAGTAAAAAAATAGATGTACTGGAGGAGAAGTGCTTCTCCACAGAGTTTGAAGAAGGAAAAAAAATGCCCAAATTTACTTACTTCAGCATTTTCGGCAAAATCACTGCAATTTCCGAACCTTTTTCTGGCCAGGGGCCAAAATTAAATGATTATGAAGGGCCACTTAGATGTTGTAGATAAAAATAGGACTGTTGAAAAAGTCGCCGTTTTCAATAAATATGTACCCGGAATGGAAGACATCTAGGGGAAAATTGTTACGATTTTCCGATGCAAATATTTTCCTACAATCTATTTTCCTGCGTTTTGGGATTATACGTACTAAGCAGGCTAAGGGCCCGTTCGCCAAAACTAATCGGAACTGTATGAATGAATTGCTCCTTTTAAAAATCAAAACAATATCGAATTGCGATATATTACACAGTTAAGATAGGGCTATGTCCTGTCGTAAGCGGCGACATAAAGTCGATATCATTTCAATAATCGCCCCAATGGCCACGATAGTTGTTAGACGTTTACGGTTTCCCTGGTAACCTTTGTTTGCTATCAGCTGATATCGAGTAAATGACTAGGAAGCTCCAACCCAGTGGTTAAAGCTTCCTTAACCGCGAAAACTTTAAAATTCAAATTTTCAAATTTTGAACGTAAAGTACATTTTTTCCATCACGAGATAAAAGCACAAACAAGTTTTGAATTGTTGACTGTATCACCATGATTCCAAAAATACAATACACAACATAGCATTGACTAACAATAAAACAGTATGCAATAAAATAAAGTCATGACAAGGAACATAGCCGAAAATGGCGCCGATTCCCATCAACCAACGCGCGGTCTCTACAATGTAACATGCTGCATTGATACTCCCCAGCTGGGACCGTCCGGAATAGCAGCTCTAGTGCAAGCACCAGAGCCGCTAAAATGAATAAATATGATAAAAAAACCCCCAACCATATGATTGTCGCTAAAGCGACAAGACTTCCGTCGCTTTAGCTGAAAAATACCTTTACATTCAGGAATTTGCGTCATAAAAATCGTGTTCTACATGAAATTTTGAATATGTCGCAGGCAATTGGCAATCGCCGGCAATTTACAAGCCGGTGGTGAATAAATGTAGAAAATCATAAAATTCAAAAATGAAAGAACAAGATTAGAGTGCTTGTTTTGTGGCCTATAATGTGAATAGACACTTTTACATCCTTAAAAACATGGCAGAAATATACACACACAGAAGAGCGTGCAGTGAACTCCGTGACTTTAGTTGGGTTGAAATCGGACAGGCATTTAAACTAACATCGTGACAAAGCGTAGAGTATCACAGAAGATGAAGGCGCTTCAAGCCGAGCCCATACTTTTGAAGATCATAACCCTTAAAAATTGCATTTTGCCGATGCGCATAATTGCGATTTATTGAAACAACGTATGAACCGCTTGCAAATTGCCGGCGATTGCTAATTGCCTGCGATAATAATATAATCCTAATGTTCGACTTCGCACTCTGTCTAGTGGTTCATTGCCGGGCTGATTTTTTTTCGGTCGGTCAGAGCTTTCCGAAGTCGGAGCGCGTGAGTGCGGACATGATTTTGAGGCGATCCCGGGCGACGGCCGCGGCATAATACTCGGGAACCTCCCGATTGTGTAATATGAGTGCACCGCCTCGATCCGTGCATGACTTTAAATCAAATCTCCATATTTTTCTCGCACTCGGACGGGCGTTCACTCGGCCAGGAAGTGCGGCGGTGGGGCCTCTGACAGCATCGATGCGTTTCCCTGCCGGGGCCTTTTACTCCGGATCGCCCACCTCGTGAAATGCTCCAACACCCGCAGGCATCATCGTCCTATTGCGGTTGTCGGATCGTGTTCAAAGTAGAGTAACTTCGTAGAAACACTGGGGGGAAAAAAAAAACACATTGGATCTAGAGTCCAGACTCTTAAAAGCATCGACAAGAAAAAGGACTTTTGATTCAATCAGATTTAAGCTTAAATCAAAATGTAATCCGCTCAAATTAAGAGGCTTGGTCCTTGATTTGAGCAAAAATCCTATTGAATCAAGAGTATTTTTTCTTGTCGATGTTTTTATGAGTCTGGACTCTAGATCCAATGTGTTTGTTTTTCCAGTGCGATTGCAGTGGCGAGGCGTTAATGATCGACTATCGATAGTTCCCCATTTGAATCCGTGGTAAAGAATCGATTATCTAGGTGTTCGCTGCGAACACCCTGATTATCGATCCTTTTCCATAGGTTTAAGTGGCATAACGATCGATACATCACAAAGCACGTCACGCCACTGACTGCGGTAGACGCACGAGTCGTATAGATTAACAGTGACGTGCGTTAAATTTCAGTAAACCGAAAATCTCAATACAGAGGGGAAAAAGCTCATCCAAGTTGAATTTTCACTCAAAGAGATACGCTGTTTGGTGCAACACTAGTTACGACCATTCAGGAAGCAGTAGCTTGGTAGCAGAAAATTCAGTAGGCTGCTCTGCACTGATGATGGGTCCAATTAGACCCGAAACGCGTCTGCAGTTGCCTTCACTGGAAAAAAAAAAAAAAAAAAAAAAAAAAAAAAACACATTGGATCTAGAGTCCAGACCCTAAAAAATATCGACAAGAAAAAGTACTCTTGATTCAATCAGAATCTAGCTTAAATCAAGAACCAAGCCTCTTAATTTAAGCAGATCTCGTTTTGATTCAAGCAAAAATCCGATTGAATCAAGAGTATTTTTTCTTGTCAATGTTTTCAAGCGTCTCGACTCTAGATCCAATGCGTTTTTTTCCCTGTGCGGTGTGCACCTCGGCAGGCACAGTGTAGGCAATTTGCACGTCGAAATATGTGAAATGGTGCAGCGTTTGAAGTATTCGTGCGATGTTGAAGGCGCTGAACATGATACGCTGAATCAAGAGTAATTTTTCTTGTCAATGTTTTCACGAGTCTGGACTCTAGATCCAATGTGTTTTTTTCCAGTGTTCCTGAATGGTCGTAAGTGTTATACCAAACAAGATGGAGAAATGGTGCTGGGTCCACACCATTAGTCCTACATTTGGTCCTGTTGTACCAAAGAGAGTATCTTTTTGAGGGGAAAATTGTGCTTAGGTGGGTTTATTCCCCTCTGTATTGACATTTTAGTTTTCTGAAATGTTGCGCACGTTTGTTACACTTCTAACTGGACGTATTTCTATCAAACGGAACTATGTGCATTATGACGTGAGCCCTGTTATGCATGTATTCTTATGAGTCTCAGGGCTCGTGTCTCAATGCACATAGTTCCGTTTGGCAGAAATACGTCCAACTGTCCTTAGAAGTAGTATGGACCCTTGGATGCCCTTGGTTGAATGGAGCTCTTAGGATCCAAAAAAAAAAATAGACTGATTTAGTGACTACGTCATTCGCCATTATATGGACCTTTTGGTTCCAATCGAAACATATAACATATAATATAACGTAATCTAACCTGAAGTACAAATTCTTTGTGAGGTAATCGTGTTTATTCATCACAATGGACCACTAGACAAGGTACGAATTTAAGCATTCTAATACATGTTTCTTGACCAGGATTTCACGAAGAACACGATTCGCGCAACGAAAATTACTAAAACCAACTCCTAAAGAGAATATTAACGTTTTTATTTCACATTGGTCACGAGGAATTTGAACTGCCCGCTCACAAGAAACTCAAAGCTCTATGTGAGTCAAACCGCGCACTACAACGGTTTCAGCAAGCTTCTCAATCGAGCAATTTTCATTTCCCACCAGGTGTTTTTCAAACTATAAGTAATTTGCTATAGCTGAGCCAAAGCGTCAAGATTGAGGTTGCCAGATTTTTTTTTTATCGCAGAGACGTTCATAATAACGTTTAGCGCGCGATGTGAATCACGTAGAGCATTGAGTTTTCATGAGCGGGTGGTTTCAATTCACGCATCAAGAATCATTAAATATCTTCGGAAGAAGTTGATTTCGGTGATTTTCGTTGTGCGCGTCGTGTTTTACGTGAAACTTCGGTAAAGAAACATGTATCAGAATGCTGAAATTCGTACCTTGTCTAGTGGTCCATTCAGTCATTGATAGGTCATGAATCAACTAAAGACTCATTAAACACGAGACATTTTCATGCTATTTTCGAACTTTACGCCCAGCTAAGCGCATCTTTGAAATTGTTTTATGAAGATGAATTGACAACAGTGTTTTCTCGTAGGTTTAGAATGAAAGGGTGGATCGCCTGATTGTTTCGGTTCTTTTTGTAAATATTTATAAATCACCTGGAGCGCTGATAGATCAATTCATCCAGGTACCCCGCAGTAGTCGTTTCTCAAGATTTTTGATAATGCAACATTCTCTCATACACGATATAGATTCCATTTTCTACCAGGTTTTCACGTAATCTATTTCAGCTTTGATTATGCGTGCTTCCAGGAAATGAGTACATACATATTTTAATATTAAACAAGCGGGAAAGTTCTAATACTGTCGTATTAGAAAAGCGCTCAGGTGTTAGTAAATGTATTTAGTGGAGAAAGGAAGTATAAACTCCGTCGACTTGGCTGGGAAATGGAAATAAAGCATCAGCTGATATCAAACAGAGGTTACCCAGGAAACCGTAAACGCGTATTTTTGTTTCCCGAAAATGAGCTCACCGTTGAGCTCATCAGGCGCGTTTTTTTTAGGCTTCATTTGAGTTCAACGATCAATTTCGATAAGAATTACTCTACCGCTAAGAAATTTTCTTATAGACAAACGATCGAAACTACCTGCGCATTACGTTAAAAGCATAAAATACAGTTTTTACAGCTTTATTTATTTTGAAAATGGACCCCCCCCCCCCCCAAAAAGCCTACACATCGATGAGCTGGTGCGCCATTTAAACGCATTAGCACTAGTATACTAGTACTCAGAGGCAAGTCGAAATCAAAAAGCGCTGCCTATCGGCTGAGCGCTTAATAAAATGCCTAGCTAAGTGGCGTGGCGTTCTTTGCAATCAACGAACTACACCTCTAGAATGGCCGCGAGATAGCAAACCTGCGTAACGCGCATGGGCCGGTTTTTGAAGGCACGAGGGGGGTGGGAGCCCAAGTATAGCTAACCTCAATCTCCATTTCTGCTGCGTCTTGCCCATAAGGATTACATGTGAAAATTTCAACTTTTGTAAACTTTCATTTTTTTGAGGTTTTCTTTCAAAGTTCCTAATTTTTGAGTAAAGAAAACCTTTTGAGGTGCGATTGTTCAGCAATCTTTTCATTGCTATCACTTTATTCAACAATATTCGGCAAAATGTGGGCAGCGTCTGACATGGGTTTAGATGGCAGCCTGCTGTGTGAGCCCAAGTAAACCTAACCTATATCAACTTCAAAACGTTCCGGGTCTCTAACACTGGTCAGCCATTCTAGAGGTGTAGTTCGTTGTTTGCAATACATCGATTGATCTGCCATTGGGACCGCGTTAAACAGAAAGGAACCAAGCCACATCAGCTTTTGCCAAATTTAATCGGGTGATTTAATTTTTTACATGAAAACGGTTGTGCGGATTTTTGTGCAAATTTCAATGAATTTTCTCCATAATACAAAGCAAATTCCTTACAATTTTCAAAGGAATCCGCACAAACGTTCTCTTGTAAAAAATCAAATCTCCCTGCTTTTGGCAATAGCTGATGTGGGTTGGTTTCTTTCTGTTTAACGCGGTCTATTTAAACCTATGGAAAATGACCGATGAACAGGGTGTTTGTAACGAACACCTTGATAATCGATTCTTTACCGTAGCTTCAAATGGGTTAATATCGATAATTATCGATCATTCACGGCTTGCCACTGCTACCAAGACACCTTGATCATACAAAGGTCAGTAACAGGATTTCTAGGCCCACGTCTGATATCCGTTCATGAGGTGAAGCAGGAGATCCCTTCGTTACATCCCTCTAATTTACACTATAGTATGTACAGTCAAGCATCTCAGGTAGTTGTCGCTGTTCCCTCGCTTTCGATGTCTGACTCGATTAATCAATAGTTCACTTGAAATGCTGGGTGAAAATTGTAATTGGAACATTCAGCGGAGTCTTCTTAATCACACGGTACAAACTGATCTTGAGACTTAAGTGTGATTCCCGGCCTGTTGTTCTGTAATTCAGCATTTGGTTTTCAATTAAACTCGTCTCTTCTTCTTCGCCTCTTAGCTGGTTTTGGCCAAGCCCCAGACTGCCAGCTCATTGGGGGCTAGTAATTATTTCATTGCACGCTCAAATCGGGTCCTGAACTCGAGGCGTTGCCAGAATTATCAACCTCCGCTTTGTAAGACATAGCAGATCCCAACGAAGGCTCTGAAGTCGCACATCTTCAAAGTCCTTGGAGAAATGAAAGACTGGGAAAAGTTAGCAAATTTTTCTTAACCGCACTAAGTAAGAAAATTAAAAGTTCACAAGGAAAGTCGCTCCCTGTAAAAGAATACCTAAATGAAGTACCATTGTAATATAATCACATCGATTCTGAGCCCTGGTTCTACCGAAATTCTCTACTAGAGCGTGAATGATTTATATCCGTCAAAAGGTACATTCAGGTAGTATACTCGTTTCATTGGATTTTATCTGGTGTACTTCGTTCCTCCGGGTCGCAATCGGTGGAAGAATTGGACGTATTTCTATCAAACGGAACTAAGCGCCAATTTGAGTTCCTTTTGAGGAATTTAGAATCCCGGATAGCGCGTCCTGTCAAACGGACCTAAGCGCCATGGAAAAGCATTGCGAGTATAAGACGGAATAAGCCGGACGCCCGATTCCGCCGCTAATCCAAGCCCCCCTCTACCCTCCTCACCTTATGGCGCTTAGGTCCGTTTGATAGAAATACGTTCAATTCCTCGCTTGCCCTCCTGCTTTTTAACAGAAGACATTATTTGGAATCATCGCCCCATCGTCGCGCGCCTTGAGGATGGATGAAAAATTCCAAAGCGCCTCCATTTTTCCACGTATGCAACATGGACATTCATCGTGAACGAATAGTTGCATCGAGGCGTTATTGTCATCATATCTTTGCGCTCCGTTTCCCCTCCGTCCTATCTGCATCCATCGCTTTTTCTATCCTAATCAAATATCAACCTGCTAAACCCAAAAACTTCAGTGTTTTATATAAACCAAACTTTTTTTCCCCGTAAGGGGGGGGAGGCTGGTTTCCCATCCCTTAATTCCACATATGCCCAAAAATTTCCCGCAAACAAATCTTCAGGTGATTCGTCGAGCTTTCTAGCGTGGTCGAACTGGCATGCGATATATCGCATCGATTAGGTAAAAAATCTCGGCAGATTTGGAATTTCTAGCGACAAAAAGGACGATATCTCCTGCGCCTGAGCCTATACAATCATTCTAAACCAAAAAATTGGCAAAATGTAGGGAAATGAAAGCAGAGTGCCGTTTGGAGAAAAACCTCGCATTCGATACAGGAAGCGATAACTACACATACATCGAATGCGAGGTTTTTTTCCGTCAGCAACCTGCTTTCATTTCGCTACATTTTGCCAATTTTTTGGTTTATAATGATTCTATAGTCGCAGGCGCAGGAGCTATCGTCCTTTCTTTCGCTAATAATTCAAAACCTGTCGAGATTTTTACCTAATCGATGCGGTACATCGCATATGCCAGTTCGGCCACGTCAGAAAGCTTGACGAATCGCCTGAAGATTAGTTTGCGGGAAATGTTTTGGGCATATGTGGAATTGAGTAATGGGAAACCAGCCCCCCCCCCCCCTTAACGGGGGAAAAAGTTTGGTTTATATAAAACACTGAAGTTTTTTGGTTCAGCTGGTTGATATTTGATTTGGATAGAGAAGCGATGGTGAGATGTTTGAACTTATCGATGCGATTAATCGCATGCCATTTGCACCACGTCAGAGCTTGATGAATCGCCTAAGCTTTCCACGGATGCGCTGGCAACCTGGAGAGGCCGGCACGGGATTAAATGTAGGGTATCGGTGGGCATCTCGCTTTCCTACGAGCGAGTGGCAAGTGGCAAGTGACGTCTGGAAATCTTGTCCGGAGCCGTGTGTTGTGTGTTGTGTCCACTCGGGGAGAAATTCATCCGGTCGCTGAATCCGGAATCCCCGTGCTCCCAGTGCCCCGGTCCGCCAAGCTCCTTTACTCATTCGCTCATTTGTACTTGTTTTGTTCCGTTTTGCCTGCCTCCCGCCTGGACATGTTCGTGTCGGAGGCGTTTAACTCGCTCACCGCACCGTTCTTTAACTTACCAACTTAAGGCGGCGGTCAGTGCTGCCATTTTATTTTATCCAAAGATTCCAAAATAATTCCGATTTGCCAAAGTTCCGAGAAAAATTCCGATTTGCCAAAGTTCCGGGAAAAATTCCGATTTTTTCAAAAATTTCGAAATCCGCCCGGACTTAGTTCCGAAGATCATCAAATTTGATCAAAAAGTCCCTAAATTTGATCAAATAAATGGTCAAACTGGCGAAAAACCGCAAATTTCGAGGAAAATCCGAAAATATCTGACAGTTCTGAAGATTCAAAAGATTCCGGAAAATGTTCCGAATTTCGGCATTAATTCCGGGAAATGGCAACACTGCGGACGGTTGAAGGAAGCCTCGAGATTTTCCGCACCGTAAATGCGATTGTTGGACCTTGCGTTGTAAAAAAAGTTGCGGGATATATAGAGACACCGTCCGTTCTGGGCTCAGAGACCGAAAGTTGCGGGTGCTAGAGCCGTAGCTTCGGGTGCTACACCCAATTTTCGGCCCCTGAGCCCGGAACGCAGACGGTATGTCTATTTAGCCCGTAAGTACGGCTTCTACGGCCGGAGTTTTTTTTTCAGTGTGGTAGATGGAGATATCGTAAAACTGCATTCATCACTGAAAATCAACTTTAAGAACTAAATTTTGTTACCTGAGTCCTATGTCCGAAGTTTTAATGCGTACAACCAGCCATACCTGCAACAATTTCACAAAACGTTAGTTCACCATAATTTTAACAGTCACCTTGATATTCAGTTCAGTTTCAATCATTAATTTTGGTTTCTTTAACGTGCGAGAAGTTTGAATAAACTAAATTTTTTATAAATACCATGGTAAAAATTGGCGATAAGAGCTACGTTTCAAAATACCATTGCAATCCTTATAGCCAGCCAGCTAAAGAAGGCTATAGAAAATCATATAGTTGGCTGTAGAAAGTGGAACAAATCATACGGCCGGGCTACACGAAGCGATAAAACATTATACAGCCGAGCTATAGTTCCTATCGTCGGGCTTTACACTCTATCGCCTGGCTGTTGCTTTTTCGCCATCGATTATAAAAGGCTATAAGAAATTGTGTAGAAATTCGTGTGCTTTGGAAATCATTAAGTTTGATACGGAACCACCTTAATATTTACAAAACACACGTTATATTTGCCTTTAATACATATTTTTTTTCATCAATTAAAACGAGAATAATCCATACAGGATGTGCAAACATTTCAAAATCATGAGTTGAATACCGCTGACTCCGCCAGATTAAATATTAGAGCCTAACACAAAGCGGAGCGGCGACGCACTGGCGCCTACAAACCTAACAGGGATACTTCACGCATTGCGCAACGCGTGAAGTATCCCTGTTAGGTTTGTAGGCGCTAATGCGCGTTCTGCGCTGGCTGCCCGCCTGCCACACCGCAGCGTGCCACAGCGCTTGAAGCAACTATTTCACACCAGAGGTATTGCACAGTATCATACGAAACTGAAGGCGCTCTAATATATTAAGAATGGCAGGCATCCATTAAAAGTACGGAGCTTTCCGCGCAAAATAAATCAAGATACTACGGCCCAAAAAGAGAGCAGTGGTCCAAAAACTCACTAAGTCCTAGCATCCGTAATTAGTGACGTTTAGCATACACTTTATCGCCTGGCTGTTGCTTAATCGCCATCGGCTATAAAAGGCTATAAGAAATTGTGTAGCCGGCTATAGAAGCTATTGGAAATCTTAGAGCTGGCCGTAGGTCTATGGTATTTTGGAACACAGATTCTACTGCCAATTTTTACCAGGGTAATCAACGCTAATATCTCACCTAGCGGTTGAATTAAGAAATGTTTCATAAATTAGTAGCGGTTTACAAGAAATTTTGGTAATGACAATTTTGGTAAAACATGTCGATGGTTTAAGTAAACAAATGCGTATTTACAATAATCGCGACGTTTGAAATCCTCGCTCCTTTTTTATATTTTGCCAAAAAGATCCAATCAACAATTTTCCTCAATTTCATCCCCTCATTAACACCGAAAAAAAGGTTTGGACGAGTTCAACTAAGCTAATCCAAATTGGTGCCGTACACCAGCTCACTCAGACTAAGAGTAATACACACAAAAAGCCCGAATAATCTAACGAAACAAAATGCAAGAAAATGAGAAACAAAGGCAGAAAACAAACAAAATGCCCTAAACGTTTCAACTGGGATTTATTCGTACTGTACAGCCATATTTTTGGACTTACAGTCGAACTAATTTGTGCTGCTCTAATAGGTGAGAATAAAACTCCAATAAACTCGCCGCACAGTACCAAGAAGTTTGTGTATAGCACCAATTTGGGTTAGCTGAATTAATACCATCCAATCCTTTTTTCTTCGTTAAAAATTCACAGAAAATTCATAGGAAAGATTTATATCAGTTTTCTATTGAAAAAATATTCCGTGGTCATAGCTTTTTAAACGTTGCAATGGAGATACGTAGTTTTCTACCATGATCATCGATGTGATCATCGATGTCATGTTTGTGATGTTCCAATTCTTACGTATGTAATGGTTCATTCTCTTCGAAGATTTCGCTGAAATCGTGCCTGATCCGACCGAGTTAAAAATCACAATTGTATGCTGTCATTCTATGCACGTCGTTAATTCATTGCAGGCTCTTCGCCTATCAGTAACCGTCTCATTGCGCAAAGATGATGCGCAAAAGAGTGAAACAAGCGATTGAATGATTTTCGCAAATCATCAGCGAAGACGCTCTGAATTGATCCCTGATACATCATTCAAGCCCTTCCCCGATGATTTTTCAGAGGATGGAGAAGGGTTTTTGTAATTGTTCTCACGTACCGGTGCGATCCCAGTTTCAATGGGTTTTACCTATTGCCTAGTTGCATTTCGTCAGGACGTATTTTCGTTGCAAATTTCTCTCAAAAGTTCTCTCTTTTGTGAATAAACGTACCAACCAACGTAAAACCAAACTTTGTGAAACAATTCAAGAAATACTTCGGCGATTTGTCGAGTCGAATATGTTCTTAAAAAATTTTAAAATTATTTTGAGTGCTGTTATGCGGGATTCAAAAACTATTATGCAGATAATTTGTCGATAGTATGTCTTAGTTATCTGCAGTACTAATTTCTGTAAAACTGAGATTCTAACTATTCAGGGAAAATAGCTGCTTAGGAGTAAATTTTTATGCCAATACAGTCAGTCCGTTGGAAGCATAGGTTGGAAGCAACACTGAGATTTCTCGCCCGTCGTTTATAAATGAGGATACATTGCGCTACGTTTCAAAATTTTTCTTCTTCTTCTTCTTCTTTGAATTTGACGGGGAAACCACGAAAAGTCGATCGTGATATTTAAAAATTTTAACTATTATACCAAAATTTTTACTTCTATTTCATAATTTTGAGAAAATATGGCCTTTATTAGGTATCTTGAAAGGGAAAAAGAAAATCACACAAAATCTCGTGCAAAAGCGATGATCAGTCAACTTTAAAAAAAAACTAAATGTGATAAGAAATCTGCAATACCACAAACCGAGGTATGCAATTTCCTAGTTTAACCATCGGTTTACTCAATGAAACTCACTATCACAAAATTCACGACAATGTCTTCGTCAAATTTGTCATCTCTGCTCTCTTCACATTTTCATGATAACCCTCCGCTATTTCCTTTAGGTCTTATAACAGTAAGTGTGCTTTAATGCGTATTTTCAGGACCGTTCAACTCAAGCTTGAAGAGGAAATTGAATAATTTTCTTCTTAGCTATACTTTGAGTGCGTGCATTATCCTCTTGAGCATTTGTTATTTCAACGGTGTTTGTTCTGTTCTGTCTGCGTGAGCCATTACTTGCATATTTTCGTTTCTCACCGATGCGACGCGACCCTCCTTCCCCCTCTCCCCTCTTTGCCCCCCCTTGAAAGCTTCCTTCGGCTTTCGTCGCCTTTACAGGTCTCTCCGCTGCCTTAGAAATCCCGGGACGCCGAACGCTTTTAATCATCCAGTGCAATTTTTCATAGCTATCGCGAGACAATCTATTTTGCCAATTTCCCATTCAAAGGAGTGAAGAAAATTACGGCAGGACTGAAACCTATAGGTACTCAATGGTGCAAGTCATTCTATATATATCGTCTTGTTTTTATCTCATCGCGGAGTACACGATGGAAAAATGACTTTTTAATACCCTGCGGTGCGCAGTTAAATGAAAGTCTCACACGAATCAAGATGACTGGCCTCGGGAAAAGGGACCCAAGTACGAGAGGAAAATATTTCTGAGCAGCGATTTTTGTCAAAGTAAGGCGAAGAATCGGTCAGCAATCGAATTTCGAATGTTAATTTTCAAATGAAAATCGAAATTTTCAAATAAATGAATACGCTTGAAATTCTAAGGCTTTCGGTTGTATATTGCATCTCTTCTTTGTATTGCCTCAAAGCATTTGACGCTAAATACATATTTGAAAATTTGAAAGAAACAAGAAAGGTGCTCAATTTCCCAAGATTTGTGGTTTGAAAGAGAGCAGTGGAGGTATTAGGAGTCGTAGAGCGTGAGGGAGTGCTGTAAAGCGACTTATATGTATGTATGAAAGAAACGTCCTTGATTATGCCGCTTTACGACTTTATAGCTCCAATTACCTCATTTGCGATTTTATGCTGTGACAATTTGCGCTTGTGTGCTATCATTTTTGTGCTTTCGGGCTATTGATAACGGAAGCATAGCGCCTATAAGCTATTGCTTCGATCAGAGTTTTCCGAGAACGGCAAATGGGGCAGTGACCATAAGAAATATTTTCAGGGTTGTGACATGGTTTTTCTCATACTTTCGCCAAAAACTAAGGATATTTAACGTAAGAATGCTCCTACGGCGTCGAAACACAACATGGGCCTTTTAAGCCCCTTCGATGCCGCGATTATCCTATCGCGAGTTCGAATAATCGCTCCGAACACGATGCGGTCGGCGTCAAACTGATCACAGCGCCTGCAAGACTGCTGGAATACTTCACGCATTGCGCTCAGCAGTGTGGTCGGCGTCGAACACATATCAGCGCCTACAAGACTGCGTGAATACTTCTCGCATTTCACTAAATGCAATTCGAGAATTATTTGCGATAACTATTCGACCACCGAAGTAGGCACATTGCCGCTATCTGGATTGAAGGCGCATCACGCTATGAAGATGACTGGACACTCAACCGCGCTCCCTCCCCTGCGCAACGCTAAAATCGCCGTAAAACTAGGACCACGCGTTTTTCTCCTGACGGCCCCTGCCCGGTTTTTACCACAATGAAACGGTAAATACGTTACTTAATTGCAACGATTCAGAAACTCCAACGATGTTTAAACGATGCAGGGATTCTGAAACTTGATTCGCGCAAATTTAATTTTGGTTTAATAAAAATAAAACAGAAAGAACGAAAATATCGCGTCGAAATTTTCGATGCTTATATTTGAGATCATTTAGGAAACTGCACGGAAACTCTTCAGAAAAACTGTGTGTATAATTTTTTAAATCGGTGATCAAAAATAAAACATATAAAGTGGTGCATAACGTTGTAATCAGAGATAAATAAGCTTTCTTTCGTGTCCACCCGTCAACTTTTGAATCCATTAATCTCTTAAATAAGTTGAACATGGTTGTTCTGTTACTTTTTAAGTGTAGATTTTTTTCAGTGGTTGGCGACCGCGTAGCGGCCACAGGCCCCTAGTCTTGTATTTTTGCACTTTTTAAAGTTTCTCTACCAAATTTTCCTGGGAAAGTTCCCCCAAGATCCCTAGTTAGACAATAGCCAATCGTACGTCCAAAACCTTCGGGTCATTTTCCGACGAGAAACCGAAACATAGCGGTCTTTATGCTTTCTGCAACTTTAGTAACTTTATGTAACTTTATGCAAAAACTAAGTCAAACAGTGCCTCAAAAACGACGGTTCGTAAAAATGATCGTAATAATGAATCATTCTGGATAATATGCATCGAAAAAAGTTTTTCATGAGCTATTATTTCGACTTAAAGCGTCGTTTCTTCTAAAGAAAACTTGGGTTTTTTCAGTTTTTTTCATAATGTCAGGTTTTTTAGTTAAAGAGACGTTGTTTTGCTATCATTTTTCACTCAGACTTAACGCTTACAAAACGACGCTTTTTTAACCAAAAAACCGATGTTGAGTCGAATCTGCGCGGATTTAATTGAAAAAACCTTTTGTCGACCAGAAACGACGTTTTAAGTGAAGCTGATATCTTAAGAAAAAAAAGTTGCATTGTGATTTCACAGGTTGGCTTCCTTATTGGGCTCTAAAAGCTCTGTGACCTAACCTCAAAATTACCGACTTGTCCGTACTCTCCCCATGCAGGTCCTCTAGTCCGTGGCTCTCTTCCACGGGGTGCCCAGTGCCTTACGTAAAGCAATGAGCTAACCAACGTCAGTGTGTCGCGATCGGTCGAGGGGGGCGGAGAACAACCGCAAGTGCAGGAGGAGACGTAAACGTTGTGTCAAGTGGGCAACTGTCCACTTCCTTCGGCCCAAAATGGAGCAGGAGCCCGCTACGGAGCCTCCTATTGTACGCCACGCCGCACAGTGGATCGAGTCACTTAAAGAGATCGCACATGAAATTATTTACTAAAACTGCAAATTTTGATGTTTATTTCGTCACAGTTTAAATTTCAAGGGGTGCTTCTGCAAGAAAACTTCACGAGGAAACCAATGAAACCACTTTCAGAACCTCAAAGTTTTGTCTAAACGAGGTTATGAGCGTTTACAATGGACCACTAGACAGGGTACGAATTTTAGCATTCTGATACATGTTTCTGAATCAAAATTTCACGTAGAATACGATTCGCGCAACGAAAGTTACTGAAACCAAATCTTAGCGAAGGTATTAACGTTTTTATTTCACATCAGTTACGAGGAATTTGAACTGGCCGCTCACGAGAAACTCAAAGCTCTACGTGAGTCAAATCGCGCACTGCAACGGTTTCAGCAAGCTTCTCAATCGAGCAATGTTCATTTCCCACCATGTGTTGTTCAAACTATAAGCAATTTGCTATAGCTGAGCCAAAGCGTCAAGACTGAGGTTGCCAGATTTTTATATCGCTGAGACGTTTATGATAACGTTTAGCGCGCGATGTGAATCACGTAGAGCATTGAGTTTTCATGAGCGGGTGGTTTCAATTCACGCATCAAAAATCATTAAATATCTTCGTAAGGAGTTGATTTCGGTAATTTTCGTTGTGCGCATCGTGTTTTACGTGAAATTTTGGTTAGGAAACATGTATCAGAATGCTGAAATTCGTACCTTGTCTAGTGGTCCATTTCCAAATTATGTCCAACTTCTACGATTGACTCGATCCATTGTGCGACGAGCACTTGTTGACGGATTTTTTTCTCACCGGTTCGTGGTCGTGGTTGTCGCGCGGCGCCGCGTGGGTGTCACCGCGGACCTCACGGGCGTGCGCTTTCCAGCCACAGCGTCAGGACTAAACGGCTAAACAGTAACGGCATCGCATTTATTTTTAAGGATATTTGGACGGAGTTAAACAGAAAAGAACCAAGCCACATCGGAATCGAACCGAGAAAAAGAGGTTTAAAGTTTGGCTCCTGCATAAGACTCAATGTAAAAGATAAACTTCAATTTCAATTTCTGCAAAATTTGCTCCAACAAAAACTTTGAATTTTTGGCTATAGATAGTAGAGCAGTGGTTGAGTTCAAAACCACTCATAACTCAATTTTTTCCAATGTGTGGGTTGGTTCCTTTCTGCTTAACTCAGTCCATTTATCGCCGATTATTGAAATTTATTCCTGATTATTATCCTGATTATCCATTTATCCTGATTATTGAAATTTTTTGTTTGTCGGATCGACATAGATGACATAGGTTAAATCGCGGAGCGTGATTGGTTGGCTATGTCTTATCGCTGCTTTGTCGTGTCTATGTCGGGTTGACCTCTCGACAAGCTAACGGGACCTCTCGACAAGCTAACGGCACCTCTTCAGTTTCCGACAGTATGTCGATCATTCCACCTGACAAAGGCACGACAAAGCAGCGATAAGACATAGCCGACCAATCACGCTCCGCCTTTTAACCTATGTCATCTATGTCGATCCGACAAACAAAACATTTCAATAATTTAAAGGGCGGGGGGTGTTTGAGCCAGCGTTACGGTGCATTACAAGGGGGGGGGGGGAGGGTCATGCCCAGCGAAACGTAACAATTCCGAGCTGGAGGGGGGGGGGGGTTGAAAAAAACGTGCAAAAAATTGAAAATCCTGCCCTTTCCGAATGAATATTTTCCGCTAAAATTATGAATAAAACACATCTAATTATGTATTTCCACATCTTTGTTGAGCTCTTCCCGTCGTATTTCAGCGAAATATCTCCAAAAAAAACCGCATTTTTTTCAAGCTGTTTACTCAGAGTTTTTTTTTATTTTTTCAAAATGGGGGGAGGGGTTTAGGCCAGCGTTACGTAATTCAAAGGGGAGGTGTATGGCTGCGTTACGGGTGCGTTACAAGGAGGGAGGGTCAAAAAATCCGGAATAGTGCGTTACGCATTACTTGAACGGCTCCAAAATTTGTCGCTCTCCTTTCGGAGCCGAACTCTTCGTAAAATGAATTTAACTCAATCCGTTTCGTTTTTTTCTGCTTTCAGGTTAGTCAGCTTCACTGTCATCCCCTATGAAACTACTCTTTTGTTGGTAAGTTGTAACATTATAATAATCGCTGAAATCCAGTCTTTCATGTTTCATGGTACGAGGAACGGAATTACCTTCAATATTTTCCCCATTTCCACTACTGTCACCAAATTAAATCTGAAATGGGTTTATTTGGTTCTTTTTCAAGTGACAAACGGCGACAGCGTGGCGGTACGTTGACAAACGATGCACGTCGTGGGGTCCGTCTCGGTGTTCGCGGAAGAATTGACGGTCGGTGGATGTGGGCCCGCGGGCCCCACGATTGGCACGTGCCCGCCTCCGCCCCCTCCCCCCCCCCCCGGGCCACATCCACCGATGCTGCACGTTCAGGTAAACCGTTGCGGCATCACTCTCCCCCCGTCCTTTTCCTGCCGTATCCGAATGCAAGTGGATCACAGGGTGACGTCATCTAGTATGCGATTCGATCACCGAAAACTCGAATTTTCCGCATGCGGAAGGGTGCCCGGGTCTTTACTTTGAGTGAAGGTAGATGGACAGCGTTTAGCTAAAGGGAACCTGTCGGCTGATTCCTATGGTCAAAAAAATTTTAGATATGCCCAAATTAAGTC
This sequence comes from Bemisia tabaci, assembly GCF_918797505.1. NCBI lineage: Eukaryota > Metazoa > Arthropoda > Insecta > Hemiptera > Aleyrodidae > Bemisia > Bemisia tabaci. The sequence continues at coordinate 46,222,254 of NC_092799.1, read as the reverse complement.
AACTGATTCCGGGTAGAATTTTAGAGGTAATTCCAAAAATAATCTCCGTTTTTTGGGGGATCTGCTCAATTTCTAACGGAAATCCGAGCTTCAAAGCTTTAGTGCCTGAAAGAAGCTTCAAACCCTTATACAACCTCTAAAGGAACCTGGAACTTGGGACTTGTGAATTTTGTCTCTTGACGGAAAAAACAACTTAGCGCTGAGCCCCAGCACTTTAGGTAAAATAACGCCAACTACAGGCAGTTGTGCTGAGCCCTACAGGCAGTTGTGCTGAGCCCTACACTGCCGTACTAAGGAGAAACTCCGTACGAACATTCAAGAGTTGCCAAATTTTCGTCGATAAAATGTTTATTTTTGAAGAAAGCTATGGATATTTTTCCTCGGGATTTTCAGGAAATTTAGGTGCAATTGCGAACAAAATTATCTGAAAAATTGAAGGAAAAACGTTTACAAATTTTCCCGAAAATTCGCGATTTATTAAAAGAAATTTGGCAACGCCTGAAGGCTTATACGGCGTTTTTCCTTTAGCACGGCAGTACAGCTATGGGGTCTAGCCCTACAGGCTGCTGGAGGGCTCAGCACTACGCTCTATAGTTGGCGCTATTTTACCTCTCAGTACTAAGTTGTTTTTTTGGTCAGAAATATATCATGAACTACCTTAATCGTAACAGAAATCGGGGAGAAGTAGACTTCAGCTCATACAGAATAGGTAACCACACGAAGGTCTATTGCGAGAATATTGTTGAATTTTAATCTATCATAATCGTGCGGCTATAAAAAAGAATGCAGTCAGCGTGAGGTACGTCAAAGAGACTAGATTCCCGCGGTGAGTCCGTTAACTCCTGCAATTAATCATGAGAGCCTTGCTCAATTCCGAGCGGCTCTAAATTGAGTCGTCTATTTCAAAGGCGTGAGCCTGAGCCGTGTAGAGTTGGTATCAAAGGTATCTGCTCCGGAGGTTTGTAGGCGCACCTGATTGAAAATACATGTTTCTTTGTTTTAAAAACGTCGAAAAAACTAAGTTTTTGTGTCTCATACAGTTTTCATTTCCTAACTTAAATATCTTTTAAAAGATCAACCCATTTTTTCGTCGGTCTGAAAGGTTTCTCTGCATATCCTTTATTGGTGGTTGAAGTCAGATAACGCCAATCCCTATGTTAATGTTTCAAAATCTACTACACTTAATGTTTTATTTTTTCCGAAGAAAGTCGACCAAAGCAGTTCATAAAATTTTCTGAATATTTTTAAACTAGCGAAGAAAATTCACTGACAAAGTCGAGATAAATAGGTCGCTGGTTTTCCTTTAAAAAATAAGACATGAGCGGAGATTTACAACTTTGCAATTGGAGATACATATTCTCTGACTTTAGCCATCGATATTTACTCTCTGTACTGAAGAAAATCGAGTTCATTACAATAGAGAGACCCGGTTTTGTGACGATTTTTCGTCGCGCTAAGGAAGGTACTCGACGTTGCATCAAGAAAACGATTAACTGCGTCAAGCAAAGTTTAGTGTTAACAAGGAAAATTTCCTTGCTGTAATTTAGATGGCACATCAAACACGTTTCATTCCACTGTTGTAACTTTCTATGACACACTGAACAGAATAGAATCAACTATGAAAGAAAGTAAGTACAGAGAGCCCTGTTTCAAACCATATTGTGAGCTAAACATGACACTGTTTTGAATTTTTGACAACATTGTAAAGACATGGCATTCTTAATAATAATATTAAGGTGGTATAATAAGGTATTAATAAGGAATAATAAGGTAGGTTAAGGTATTATTAAGGTGGAAGTATACTCAATAATTATATCGACGGCGTAAGTCGTCATAATTTATTTTTTAAACGGAAAACTACACAACAGCAATTCTTTAAAACTGCCGTGATTTTTCTTCTCTGTAAGAAGAAAATTCTGCAATAACTTCAAGGAATGATGTCAATTTGTTCTCCTTTAAAAAAATAACATACAGGGGGAGATTTTTAGACACCGCAAACGAGACATGTGAATGCGGACTTACGCCGTCGATATAAAGGAATATATAGGAAATAATAAATAGTTCAAAATGCAAATTAAAAAATATCTGAGAAAAGTGCCTAAGTAGACTGAAGTCCCCTTTTCCTGTCGATTGCCACATACACATAAAGATGATACCTTTGGGTAAGTTATTACGTCTTTGAGTTTATTGCAATTATTTTGCGCGAGTGCGTTTACAATAATACCAGAATTTAACACTCCAGCGTAAAATCGTACTTTTCAATAACGCCAACAGAGCAAACATTACTGCAAGCGGAGTTGATCGAAAATTTCAGCCCGCAAGTAGCTCATGATCCATGGATAGGTAGAAATTCTCATGGTAAATAATATTACGTAGATATTCATACGTATCAAAACGTAGATACTAGATACTCTCTTCAATAGATACGTAGATAACGATTCCACCCAAGAGCTCGGGAACAACCACGGTCAATGGCACAATAAAAAGAACACGAAGATGACGAGATGAGCTCGGTTTGGAGAGCAATCTGTTCCCATTAAAACAACTTCGTGTAATAAAGTAGTCAGAAGTTAGAGCTTTTTTTGTTCTCCTGTCTCTCGTTCGTGTCTCAAGTTTCATCTCGTAGTTTGAGGGTTTGATCCATTCCCTAAAGCCTTGCGCGTTAATGATGAGACTCTATCAGATCCCAACTACAATCAAGCGAGCTTTCGCATCAACTGATGGCCTTCAGTCCTTCACCCGAGAAGATTGCAGTGCCGTCTTAACTGATGATGATCGAGGGGCTTAAACGCGCGGTTAGGAAGAACAGAGCCTTCACTCCTCTGCTCTACATACCTATATTCATAATCAAGGCTGGTGCTCCGAGACTTATGTCATCTCTTGCCCCCAAAATTCTTATTTGAAAATAATTATACGGCGCTATGACGAAGGAAGGATATTTATATCTATAAAACAGTTTTCGAAAAAACACGTGCGTGTCAAAACTTTGTCGTGGACTGTACATTGTTTTTCCGTATTCTCGTAGAAGATAGATCATATCTACTTCTTGACTTTTTATCTTTTTTTATACAATTCGAGGGTTGCACTAAAAAAATACATATTTCACGAGACGCTACGTTTTAAAATTTCCAACTATGATTCATTTCAATGTCTCGTTTGCCCTTCCCTCGTCCTAGTTCTGCTCGTTTTCCCTGAACGAGCAAAAATGTCTGCAATCGACTTTCTATGAATAATTTTTACGGTGAAGTAAATTCACGAAATATTGAAGAAAACAACGATCGATTAGGTTTTTTTTTTTCAGAAAAATAAAATATAAGCGGGAATTTGCAACATCGCACTTTAAGCTAGCATTTTTTGGCGTTAACCATAGGAATTTTAAGTCGGTTTCAAGGATTACACTAGTATCTAATTTAAAAAAAAAATGCGTCCAAAACAATCCTCGCAATTCCAAAGAAACCTATTTATTTTTAGTAACTTACAACATCTTGTGGCTTAGAGGGCTCCCATGTTTCGACTCAGGCTTTTATGGAAAAAAAAGTCAAAGGTATTTAAACCTCCAGAATCAACTCGAAAATGGTATGGCTTTGACCTTGGAAAACTTCATAAATAATAGATGCACTACTGCCTGTAGTTGGCGCTATATTTTATCTTAAGTGTTCGGGCTCAGCTATATGTTGTTTTTCCCGCGTTGATTATCGCTCATTTTTAATCAACCATTTTCTTCCTCCCTCTGACGATATTGTGAAGTAGTTAAATGAGGCGAAGTTGTCTATTCCAATGGAACATGTTTCGTACAATATTACCTACTTTAGAACGGAAGTCAAATTGTAATTTCACCTGGTCAATAGATGGGAAAGAAACTCCAAAGAACCGAGTGTTCCCAGGGACCGGACGAACTCCGGTGAAACGTGCGTCCACGAAATCGAATGAAATTGGGGCCGAAAATCGTGAAAAAGACAAACAATAGCACTGCAATTAATAACCGCTCCAATTAAAGCAATTTGATTAGCGTAGTCGGAGTCGTAGCACGGGAGCAGATAGGGTTACGGTGCGAGTTCAGCGCGGGTCAAAGAAGCTATTTTATTGACTGTCTTGTGTCTTGGCCAGCTCTCTCCAGCACCAGCACGCGGCGGTACAGGATGATTGGAAACGTTGAGAACTATGCGAGCCTTGAGATCAGATAAAAAATCACGTTCAGCAAAAGTAGGATGCAGTAGTCGATCCAATTTGTATCAATAAGTAATTTCTAAGATTCCGTGTCGATTGATACATCAAATTAGACAAAAACTCACTTTCGGCATGAAAGGAATGCAATACTTGAGCCTTAAGTGTATCATTACGTGAATTCTAAGATTCCGTTCAGGCTGACATACTAAATTAAACAAATTATCTTTTTCAGCAAAATTAGTAGAATGTAACGGAACGCTCAATCCGATTTGTATCATTAATTAATTGCATTCTAAGATTCCATGTCAATTGCTACATTAAATGATGCAATCAATTTGAAAAATGAGAAGTATTTTGAAGTAGGGTTTTAGATTAGTGCCTTTAAACTTTCAGAGATGAAGGTATAACCCGAAAAGAATCACGAAGGCCCCAAGAACTTGATGCTGTATTACGGTCTCAAATTCTTTTTATCAAAATTTAAACCGTAATCGATGGTCCAAATGCAATTACGTGTATATTGATTGCGGTGTCTCAAAATCTCTGCTCCTATTTTATTTTTTCAAAAGAAACCAGGCCAACACTATGGCATCAACTTCACACGGAGTATTCTCTCCATAAAGAAGAATAATCACCGAAGTTCTTAAAAAAAATGACGTTGAATAGTTTTCTATGTAGAAAATAAAGAGTGCCAGGAAATCTGCAACGCCGAAAATCGAGATGTGTGTTTCCGCAGTTTCATATATTCGATATGGGCCCTCTTCAAGGAAAGATGATTACGACCCCTCTGCCGTGCTATAAGGAAGAACGCCGTATGAACATTCGAGAGTTGCCAAATTTCCATTCCATTGATAAAACATTTATTTTTTGACGTCATTCATGCACAATTATCTTTGATACTTTCAGAAATTCCAGATTAAATTGCGTACAAAATTGTCCGAAAATTTTGGGAAAAAATATTCCTAATTTCTCCAGTATATGCAGTTTTTATTGAAGGAAACTTGGCAACTTCTGAGGGCTCACACGGCGTTCTTCCTTAACTTTTATTAGCGTTGACCTCTGATTTTAGATTTCAATGCAATGAATCTACAGCTTTAAACATATTGTTCGTCGACGTATATTCCGTGGTTAAAAAGCACCCTGTACTTAACGAGAATTTAACTGTTTCTCGATAGCCGAAGATCAAGAGTTCACCGAAGATTGTACATGCTGGGTCTTCGTCCGTAAACGCCCGGTAAAAAGAACAATCAGATCAGAGGATAAATCGAGCGCTAATTAAGAGATGCCAAGGAAACTGGAGCAGGACCTAATAATACAAAAAACGAAGTAAGGGCGCCAGGGCGGGTCAGCTAAGGCATGCATATTTGCATAATACTGAGTGCACCAGCACTAGATCGCATACTGCGGCATGCGCTAAAAAAATCAAAATGTCACCGGAATATTATTATGTTTCTCACGCCCCATACCTCCATGACTGTTACAAGTGAAAGAAAATCAAAAGGATGGACATACGTGCTTGTTGGTCGACAATAGGAAGAAACGAGCTCTGATTTTTAGTGAGGGTCACCTGAAAAAATTATAAGCCGTTGTACTCCTCCTGCTACAAACGACAACGTCGGCGAGTGAAACATAGTACATGTTATACCGCCAACATGGTATGAACATGGTGTCAGAGAATAATATAATTGATCTGTTAATTTGAAATATTAGTGAGAGGTCTCCGTGCCGGATTTATTTTGTCATCCACAGGGCATCAAAATGGTGCCACCTGGGTCACATGAGGTACGAAGTTAATACCATGACAATGCTATTAAGTAGATTCAATGAGATCCACGATATTAAGTATATCAATGGTAATCTCATACTTCAATATACCTGTTTATCATAACCAAAGGTATTTTCACTCTTAGCTAACTAGATCGATGCAATATTTTAACAAAAATGTTAACATTCCGACCCCTGCACTGGAAAAAAACACATTGGATCTAGAGACCTATGAAAACATTGACAAGAAAAAATACTCTTGATTCAGCGTATCATGTTCAGCGCCTTCAACATCGCATGAATACCTCAAACGCTATACCATTTCACATATTTCGACGTGCAAATTGCCTACACTGTGCCTGCCGAAGTGCACATCGCACAAGAAAAAAAAAACACATTGGATCTAGAGTCCACACTCTTGAAAACATTGACAAGAAAAAATACTCTTGATTCAATCAGATTTTTGCTTAAATCAAAAGGAAATCTGCGCAAATTAAGAGACTTGGTTCTTGATTTAAGCAAAAATCCGATTGAATCAAGAGTATTTTTTCTTGTCGATGTTTCTAAGAGTCTGGACTCTAGATCCAATGTGTTTTTTTTATTTCCAGTGTGCCACCGACCCATTAATGTAACGTAGTCCGTATTTTCTGGTAGTTCTGGTTAGTGTCCTGGAATAAAAGAGAAAGGTTAACTCGACTACTGAGAATGACAAACGATTGTATTATATATTCCTCAGCTCAGAGATAACGAAAACGCAATTCAACCTCCACCAGCTCTGCGCAGAGACAAAGGATCAGCATCATGTTCCTAACCGCGCGGTGACACGGGGGGGGGGGGGAGGGTATGCAAAAACACATGCACGCGCAGTGCGTGTTGTCCTAGGATGTAACGCGTGTGAGAAGACCGAACATGAAAATGCATCCGAAGAAGTGAAAGCAAGAGCAAGGACGAGGAAGCGGGCAAGTCGCTGGAAGCAGGTGTCAAGATCCCCGGCCAGCTCGTATATCGCCGTCGTATTGATATCACGCCGCAGTGATATCGCCCACCGCTCAAGGTGGTTGATACTGTGATAAATTGCGTGCGAGAAGTGCAAAGGGAGATATCAGTAGCCTGTTAGAGAGAAAGGATTTTAAAAGACGTTTTTCTGAAAAACGTCGAGTTATTCGGTCTCTGACTATGCGTGCCTTATAGGAAAGAGGAGCTTCAAAATGTCATTTCTCTGGCGTTAGAGCGTATCTGGATTTTTGCATGAGTCCCAGCAAGCATAGATTAGTATGTAAAACAGGGCTCACGTTGAAATTAAGGTACGTTCTTACGTTAGAGGGGCGACGAAAAGTCGTCGTTTCACAGACGAAGGTACTTAACCGAACATGAATATTCCGACAGCTCTTTGGCTCAAATAATTCAATTTTTTACCAGAATATGACTGTACACGGAGAAAAAAACTACGTGCGTGGGACCCGAAGTTGAGGTCATATGGATCTCTAAAGTTATCGGATCACGTATCTAAAAACTTAAGGTCCAGCTGCCGAAGTTCGGGTCAGACATCGAGGCACTATTCGGTATGTACCGGAGTACTTCAGATGTGTGACCCGAACCCTTCGCTATGTATCGAAGTACTTCAGATGTCTGACCCGAACTTCCGCAACTGGACCTCAAGTTTTTAGATACGTTATCCGAAAACTTCAGAGATCTATATGACCTTAACTTCGAGTCCCACGCACGAAGTTTTTTCTCCGTGTACAACTCCTGCTTATAAGTTTGCTGATTTCTACGTGCGATCTGAAGTAAATCAGTGATAAAGAATGGGAGGATCTGTAAGGATCGGTATGAGAATCTCTGGCTGGTATGTTCGTCGTCTCTTAGACGAAGGAACGAAACTACATTTCAATGTTGCCAAATTTTCCCCACGCTAATTTTTACAGTGGGAATTTTGGGAATTTTTAACTGATATTTTCACTGATTTTCCTTTAGATCTCATACAAAAATTAGACAAATTTTGGACATAAATTGTTCGGGTATATTCTTGTAAAAAAGTCCAATTGTTTGAGTCAATTTTGCAACCTCGCAATGGAGTTACGTTCCTTCGTGCGGGACACGACGTATTGTTTAAGGTTCAGTTACACGATCAAATGGGCCTGTTGCATGCAAGAGATACAGCCGCGCGAATAGACTTTTTAGAGGTTAGATGACACGAAAATTACGATGCTCACATTAAAAAAGTCTGAAATACACTCCTTACTGCGCAATTTGCGTTGTTAGGAACGCGCTTTTTCAAATTTCCCGCGTCCGGGGGCAGTTCTCTAATCACCGGAAACGAGCAAACGGCGGGCTCGGTGATTTCCGGAAGATGCCGAGTCGTTGTTGTTGTTGTTAGTTTTTCTCTCAGTTTGTTTACAAACCCAACGTGATCTCTTATAGTGGTCCATATACGCTTTATGCGGTAACCAAATCGATCAACTTTTAAATATCCAACGCAATCCTTCTACATTTCATTTCACGATATCACGAGCTCCGATTTTTAGGTTATGTTGTCAGTTTTAGTTGACCGGAAATAGCCGCGAGTTGCCGTTAATTGTTTCCGTTAGAAAACTGCCCCCAGACGCGGGAAATTTGAAAAAGCGCGTTCCTAACAACGCAAATTGCGCAGTAAGGAGTGTATTTCAGACTTTTTTAATGTGACCATCGTAATTTTCGTGTCATTTAACCTCTCAAAAGTCTATTCGCACGGCTGTATCTCTTGCATGCAACAGGCCCATTGAGCCATCAAACTGAAGCCCTGATTGGTGGAAAAAGACCTGAGGTGAGTATGCGACCAATGAGAGGCCCAATTTGATGGCTCAATATGATCGTGTAACTGGACCTTACCGATCGCAGCATGCCTTCATTTTAATCATCACGTCAGGTCGAGTCAAAATTTCGTCGGGTCAGGTTAGGTTAGGTTAGGTTAGGTTAGGTTGGAGGTGTCTGAAACGAGGCGGAGCGAGCGGTCAGATCAGCGACCAGTGGCCGGAGCATTTCCTGAACGACGGTGGTGCAGCGCGACAGAGCGAGGAAGTAGCCGGCTCCACCTGTGGCGGCTGTGGATGGCGGTGCAAATTAATCATGCAGCTATCATTAGGACGTAATTAGTCCGAGCCCAACACTCAACATCCGACCGCCACCGCGCCGCATCGCGCCCCGCGCCCCGCCGGCCGCTGGGTCGCGGTCGCATCGCCCGGGAGAAACTCAAATCGAAAAAAGCGCGGGCTCCACGCTCGTAATTAGAGACTCGTCGAGCGTGGAGTGTGCATCGGGCTCCGATCGAGAACATCTACTGATAGCTCCTTTCATTATGATGTCATTGTTGTATGAGGACATAGCGACAGGGCTCCAGTTTGTAATTGAATTTTGCGTTGCCCCTGCCTTAAGTTAATTTTATTTTGAGGCTCGGAACTACCTTCGCGCCCGAACCTAACTGCTTCCGATTTGGTGACTGCTGGAAAAAAACACATTGGATATAGAGTCTAGACTCTTAAAAACATCGACAAGAAAAAATACTCTTGATTCAATCAGATTTAAGCTTAAATCAAAAGGAAATCCGCTCAAATTAAGAGGCTTGGTTCTTGAAGGCGCTGAATATGATACGCTGAATCAAGAGTATTTTTTCTTGTCAATGTTTTCAAGAGTCTGGACTCTAGATCCAATGTGTTTTTTTCCAGTGGATGGGTTAGTTGCACTCGTCACAGAATCGTGTTTTGAGACTTGTTTCGTGTAGATCAGCTAAAAATATTATGATCTGTCCAAACAGCAACTTTCTGCGTTCAATATTAACCGAGATATTGCGCTTTCAAAAATTCGGTTTAAGACGTTATCCACCGCGGTGTGACGCCCTTGGTTTCTTCCACCCCGCTGCCATCAATCACTGCAACACACATTTCTCTCGGAAGAAAGCCAGGTGGAAGAAACCAAGGGTGTCACACCCACGGCACGGTGGATGAAGTCGTGAACTACATTTTTTGAAACACCGTATCTCGGTTAATATTGATCGTAGGAAGTTGCGGTTCGAACAGATCTTATTAATTTTAGCCGATCTACAAGAAACACGACTCTGAGACCAGCTTAACTGACCAATTGCAACGTTGATGTGTGAGTTTGATACCGCCTCGCGAGGTGGTCTTAAAAAAGATCCGATTCATTGAATATCGCCAGGTCTGACTGGTCGACTTTGTTGGCAGCGGTGTCGATTAGTGTTGGTAATTAGTGAGACAGATCCAGGCTGGGGCCGAATTTTGTGGGTCCTTCCATCTTTCTTAAATATAATTACACTCGCGACTGCATTTAAGTCCGGCTTAACGCTTCACTGGAAAAAAAGCACATTGGATATAGAGTCCAGACTCTTAAAAACATCGACAAGAAAAAATACTCTTGATTCAATCGGATTTTTGCGTAAATCAAGAACCAAGCCTTTTAATTTGAGCGGATTTCCTTTTGATTTAAGCTTATATCTGATTGAATCAAGAGTATTTTTTCTTGTCAATGTTTTCAAGAGTCTGGACTCCAGATCCAATGTGTTTTTTTTCCTGTGCGGTGTGCACTTCGGCAGGCACAGTGTAGGCAATTCGCACGTCGGAATATGTGAAATGGTGTAGCGTTTGAAGTATTCATGCGATGTTGAAGGCGCTGAACATGATACGCTGAGTCAAGGGTATTTTTTCTTGTCAATGTTTTTAAGAGTCTGGACTCTAGATCCAATGTGTTTTTTTTCCAGTGTTCTGTTAGCGCTGAGGTTTATACTCATCAATGGATGTTGCACCTCTATGTGAAAGGACCGACAAAATCGGCCCCTGAAAGTTCGGAACTTGAAATAAAATTCGCTTCCTATGCATTGAGTGAAATAAGGCTGAATGCACCCTAGACCTAGTCCAGGCTGTCGAATTCCTCTCATGGTTCGTCAAACCACACTGTCATCGATCTAGTTTTATCTGATTGTGAGTTAAGTCTGGTTCGTCCTAAGTTTGAACGTCTAAACCGGTTTCCGCACAAAGTTGAGCGTTATTAACATCGCACGTGATGGAGGCCGTCTGCAGAAAAAATGGGTCAAAGCACCGAAAAATTCAAGGTGGATCACCAGATAAGGTAAAAGTTAAAGGTTTGCAAGACATGTTCTCTCATCAAAAGGATCACTGAAGGATCCTGGAAGGATTTTGTTGGTATTTGATATGATGATGTTTCCGAACCCTGCAGCTTGATTGTTGAAATTTATGTCGGCACGGCAAGAATCGAAAATCGATGTATTACACGGCGCAGATAGGGCTATGTCTTGTCTTATCGTGCCGACTTAGCCAGTTAAAGTTTCAACAATCCGGCTGCTGAGTATGACAATCTTTTAAAATCGAACTTGAACCAATTTCGAAGACAGTGGGGCTATGAAGTATACTCATAGATTTCGTCGGCATTCTTACTTGCGTATGTGGATACTTTGATTTTTAAGAGTCTGAAGCAACAGCTCTAAATTACAGCGATCGAGCTCTACAACTGTTGTAAACGGACCGAGAGTTTTGGGCACTTTCCCAATCGTCGCTATTGCGTTAAAAATATTTCTTGCGGAGGAAAGTATGCAAAATTTGACTCAGGTTGCATCTGCCAGTCACTCATCCGTTTCTTCTACGGCTGATTAGACAGAGTCCCCATCAGGCGACAAGAGAAAACAAAGCCGCGATTTCGTCGAATATTATTTTTCAGGAACCGTTACTAATCGGTCAAAATCAGCTCGAGATTAGATCGGGTACGAGCAAGCACATTTCATTCCGTTTACTCCTGTTTGTCAGCGTCTGCGGTTGATGAGGAACCCTAATGAAAGTGAACCGGGAGAGGCGATTTTAAAAATATTAAGGAGTAGACTTCCTCATCATAAAAAGTGGCGCGGCGTGCTTTGCGATCCATCGATTTTTCCCCCATTTAAAGCTGTGGTAAGTAATCGATTATTAAAGTGTTCGCTGCGAACACCCTGTTTATCGATACTCTTCCATAGGATTAAGTGGTCGATCTATCGATACATCGCAAAGCACGCCACGCTGCTGATCAGAAAAAGTACGAAACGCACTCTCTAGTTTTGTTGCTCTTCTGGTTTAAAATCGCAACAACTTTTTGAGATGAGCTCTGTATTTCATTTGGACGTATTTCTATCAAACGGAACTATGTGCATTAAGAAATGAGCCCTGAGACCCATAAGAATATATGCATTACAGGGCTCACGTCACAATGCACATAGTTCCGTTTGATAGAAATACGTCCATTTTACTCTATACGTGAAAATGAAATTACGACCTGTTCGTCTGTCAGTTTATTAAGACATTTTTTTGCAAAAATAAGGTTTTAAAGGGCTGAGCACTGCATCAATCTACTAGGTCTCTAATAATAAAACTTTATGAATCTCATTTAAAGCCCCGAAGAACGAACGATGAGAATATGTCATAACAGTGCAACCAACTTGAAAGTGCATTGAACTGTGGCCTATAAAAATATAATTTTAGCTCGTTTGTGACTGAATTTTCCGCATCCCAGAAAAATACGACCTTTTTCCACGCGGTTCCCTTAACTGTCCATACTCCAGGCTACAGGATATACCTCTGCCTTTTAATGTTACCGTAGTAGGAAATTTGGCTGGATTACCAGTGCACGATGCCAAGTCCCGAAGCTGGGCGTTTGAAAGTCATTCATCAACGACAACTCATCCGGAGATTCTGCAAGCCGTACCTGAAACAAGACCATGTAACATTAGCTCAATTGAATTTCACTCATCTCCTTGCCAACAAATGAGCGTGCAAGAATTTTGAGAGGTCATCTGCTTCGTTTCATACTGTCATCTTAAGCAGTCGGAGAAAATTCTTTCGAGCAATAAATTGAAGCCCCCCCTGCGACGGGATAGGTGAAGATGACGGAGTAGATTTTTCAACTCATATCCTCCTTATTAACTGGAATGTTGAAGAAGTGATTCTTTGCTCCAAAGTCTGCATTTTTACGCTCGGACGGATTTTAACATAATCCCCACAAAAATCTAGAACCAAAACAAAGAATCCGACTGGATGGTTTTTTTTTTTTTTTTTTTTTTGAAGAGGAAAAATATGCAATTATGAGTTAGTTTGCGGCTTATAAAAGAGGAAACTAATGGAAGCATCTTTTAAAATACTAGAAGCACATACTCTTCGTGTTTCACGAAGAGTGAAATGGATTACATTTTGCAATAAGGGATCACTATTCCTGCGCATATACCTAGCATATAATTAGTAACTTTTTCCCGTGAAAATAAAATGCGACGTACAATTTAACTTGCAGCACACCTTGATTTGTTTTTTCGGTTTATTTGTGTAAATCCACCGTTAACTGCATTCTTTTGAGACGCAGAACTGTACAAGTTGGACCGATGAATGTTAAATTGACCTAAAAGCGTTGATATGGTGTATATGTTTCAACATTGTTTCAAGCTCTTAAGTTCAGACAGCCCCGAAATCCTTTTTTTTTTACATTCAAATATCATACGAGGGATGATCCTGTGCTTTACCATCCCTAATCAAGCCAGCCCCAGGTAATCGTTGTTTGGGGCCATGAAACTCAGGTCGCCTGACAGGTCCATCCGGGACCTCCCGATTATAGAGCGATTGGGAATAAATGAATTGTTAAAAATTGAATTTTTGACAATTTAATTCAATCACTAAAGTTTTTCTCAGCCTCTTTCCTGAAAATAATGAAAAGTTTGTCTTTTCCTAGCAACATTGCATTTTGCTTAGTTTCTTCCCTGATGATCTCAGTCCATTTAGTACTCGCGATCATTCAGATCTTGTTTGCTGCCTTATTAAACAAAAAAAACTGCATAAAACCGAATGGCGCGTGAAAGCAATTTTGCTCGTTAATTTTTTTTAATTCAAGCGTTTAACAGCCCGCGAAGCATCTCATCTGGCCGATCCGCGTAAAAATTCGCGGAGAGAGAGTCGCGGATACGCGCGTGAGACCAAATCCGCTGTGCTAAAGGAAAAACGCCGTATGAACATTCGAGAGTTGCCAAATGTCCTCGAATAGAACATCAATTTGTGAAGAAAGCTTTGTTTGGTTTTCCTTGAAATTTTCAAATATTTTAGGTTAAATCACGAACAAAATTTTCTGAAAAATTTGTATGAAAATATTGACAATTTTCTTTGACTTTCATCGAAGGAAATGTGGCAACGTCTGGAGGCTCATATGGCGTCCTTACTTAGCACGGCAAAAACCCTGCGGTCTTCACTACTCGAACACTCGCCAAATTTCCTCTATTAAATTGTAAACTAAATTTTCTGAAAAATTTGTATGAAAATTTTCACAATTTTCCCTGTAATTATGACTTCCATTGAAGGAAATATGGCAACATCTGAAGGTTCATGTGACGTTCTTCCTTAGCACGATAGAAATCTCGCGGTCTTCACTACTTGAACACTCGTAAAATTTCCTCGATTAAATCGCGAGCGAAATTTTCTGAAAAATTTGTACGAACACATTCACAATTTTCGCAGTAAATCTGACTTTCTTTCAAGGAAATATGGCAACATCTGAAGGCACATATGACGTTCTTCCCTAGCGCGGCAGAAATCCCGCGGTCCTCGCTCCTTGAATACTCGCCGCGTTACGTATCGTTGCGGATCGACGCGACGCCGATCAATTTGCACTTAGGCACCCGGCACGTATCAGCGCATTACGTGGTCCGATGAATGTCTAGGTCTGTGTTACACACTTACACCCCGGTCTCGCGTGTTGCGTATCACGGACCTTGAAAAGTGTCCCACGTGTGCCGCACGTCGCAGCCAGCGCTATCTTTTTCGGTTTAACGAGCGCACTTAATTTTAATTTAGGATCTGGACCCGCATGTGTTCTCGTTAGTTTAGGTTAAATTTATGAGTATTCCTGGGTTGAGGTTCGTCGCAATGTTTCCATCATACTTAGAGCTAGCTCATTTTGAGTAAAAACTAGTCAAAATTACCAAATTAGTGGTGTTCCCTACAGTGTCAGTCTGGGTTGACAATTCTCGGGATGCTGATACGTTTTTGGGGCCCCTCTCCTCAGGTGAAGCCCCCTCTAACTAACCTGAAGTCCTCTTTTATGTGGGGTTTTCAAGTTTCTGGGGCTCCTTCTTCTCAGGTGAAGCCCCCTCTGACTAACCTAAACTCCTCTTTGTGGGGGTTTCAAGTTTTTGGGGCCCCTACAAGAAAGGAACCGCCCCTGAATTACGTCAGCCATTTTTTGACCCTTCCCTATCTCACTGTATTCAGCCGTCATCCACTGTTAGACACCCCCCCCCCCCTCTTAAAAATTTCGTCATCTTTACACTGGAAAAAAAAACACATTGGATCTAGAGTCCAGACCCTTGAAAACATTGACAAGAAAAAGGACTCTTGATTCAATCAGCTTTGAGCTTAAATCAAAAGGAAATCCGCTCAAATTAAGAGGCTTAGTTCTTGATTTAAGCTTAAATCTGATTGGATCAAGAGTATTTTTTCTTTTGTTTGTTTTGTTTTTAAGAGTCTGGACTCTAGATCCGATGTGTTTTTTTTTCCAGTGTAGCATACTTTCCTACCCCTTTTGTGGGTGAAAACTTGTTTTGTCCTTTTTTTTATAATCTTTTTTTAAATCTCTACGAGCCTTTCCCAAAAGTTTGCCTCTCTTTTGCGGCCGAGTCCAACTCACGCCACCAAATCTTCGCATGGACGGAACGAATAGGATGTTTGAACGGAACTCGAGGCGTTTATTAGATGAAGTGGCGGTTAGCGTTGGCATTGAAAGTAAAAGTAAAATGAGACTAATGAATAAATTTAAACGGTGGATTTGTGAGCTTGGGCGTAGCGCGGGGCTCCGCTGCCGGTGTGAGAGAAAGTGAAGTAACAAGCCGGCTAGCACCAGCAACAATGCGCGCCGGCGTCGGGCAGCTTTATTTCCAATCTGTGAGAATTTCTCACATCTCAGACTATTTTTCTATTTCTTATTTTTTCGCCTCCTTTATTCGTCAGTGCTTTTATTGCGGAACGATGGAACTATTCGAGCGCATTGTTTTTCGGAGTATTGCGATTGCTGGGACCATCTGCTTGGCCGCCCTCGATGTTGTCGGGTTTCATGGGGATCCAAACCCCGGCTATCATGAGGCCGTCTATAAATGACGTTAAGTGTTTTTTCCGACTTTTTGGCACTCCCTGTTTTCCCCATATCAGGTCCTCTTGCCCTCTTCTGCCCTCCTTTAAAAGGGGGTTTCAGGCAGTCCTAGACTTTCGGAGTGCCGTACTTGAGGTTATAATATTTAGGTTGGCGAGTTTTTGAAAATTCAGGGAATTTTTCTGCAAAATCTTGACTTTTTCTTCCACTGAGTTAAAAGATTGCATTTTTCAATTTCTATAGCTGCTCCTTTAAAACAGTTCCTTCGTTGAAATTCATTTCGATCAGTTCACTGGAAAAAAAGTCGCTTGGATCTAGAGTCCAGACTCTTAATAATATTGACATGAAAATATACTCTTGATTCGTTCAAATTTTTCCTTAAATCGAAGAGCCGAGCCTCTTGATTTAGGCGGATTTCCTTTTGATTCAAGCAAAGAGTCCGATTGAATGAAGAGTAATTTTTCTTGTCAATGTTTCTAAGAGTCTGTACTCTAGATCCAAGCTACTTTTTTTCCAGTGTTTGATATAATACTTTTTCAAGAATTCTTCCGTAACATCTCGTTCCTTTGATCGCACTTCTTTTCCCCAAAAAAGAACGATCAGTCGACAAGCGCAAGAATGCGACGGTATGTTGATTACAACTGGAGGATACAACTATTCGTACTCGACGGATGTCCGTATTGCATACGCTAAAAATTGAAGGCGCTCTGATTCTCTTTGCTTGCCGTTGCGACAACGACTCGCGCGCGGGGGTTTCGAGTTGCTAGCAAGACGTTGTTTGATAAGAAAAGGAATAGACGAGCGTTATCTCTAATCCGATCTCCTTCTTTTATTTCATCCGAGAAAATAATTTGCAAAAGTAGCAATTAATGAGTTTATCAAGACGGTCGTGTTCTTGAAGTTTTCTGAGGTATGGTTGAGCGTTAGGCGTCAAGTCTAATTGATTTTCTTTAAAATAACAGTTGGAAACGTAAAGTTTCTCTTTAAAAGGTCGCGAATAATGCTCAATCCTTTCTTCGGAAACTTTAAGAACACGCTCTTTTTGATGGCCTTGTTTCCTACTTTTGAAAATTACTCTCTCTGATGAACTTAACGAAGAAGAGCGGATTAGAGATAACGCTTCCCTATTCTTTTTCTTATCGAAGAGACGTCTTACTAACACCTCGGAACTCACGCGCGCGTATCTTTGCCGCCGCGGTGAAAGAAAAATCAGTGCGCCTTCAATTTTCAACGTATGCAACGCGGACATCCGATGAGTACGAATAGTTGTATCCTTCCCGGCCTCCTGAATGCGTTCCCAAATCTTCAAAAAACCTCGTGAAATATCACGGAATTTCAGGAAATTGAACACGCTCTTTTTGATGGACTTGCTTACTACTTTTGAAATTACTCTCTCTGATGAACTTAACGAAGAAGAACGGATTAGAGATAACGCTCGTCTATTCCTTTTCTTATCAAACAACGTCTTGCTAGCAACTCGAAACTCCCGCGCGCGAGTCGTTGTCGCAACGGCAAGCAAGGAAAATCAGAGCGCCTTCAATTTTCAACGTATGCAACCTTGACATCCGATGAGTACGAATAGTTGTATTCTTCCTGGCCTCCTGAATGCGTTCCCAAAATTTTTAAAAAACTTCGTGGAATATCACGGAATTTTATGTATCACTTTAATACATTTTATGAAATTTTCCATCTTCAGGTGTGTCCCACGGGATTTCTACAATTTTCACGAACCAAACGAAGGATACATTTGACAGCGGCGTCGGTGGGCTCGTGCCGGTCCCGGCTGCGGTGGCGGCGGCGAAGCCCCAGCTCGGCGGTCGGGTTCCCGCATGCGAAATCGAATCAACATCAATTGCTCAACTCGGGCCGCAATGCGCTTTGTTCTTTCTCTCGCTTTACACGCCGATTCTAATCGTTTCCATCCTTTTTACAACTCCGGCCCGTCAACTCGCGCGTCATCCGAGTCCCACCCGCGCCATTTGCACCTCCAAGTTCAAGAGCTCCGACTCCCGAAAGTCGGATCTTCGAATTTCTCCCTGCTGCCGTGACAGCGAAGAAAGGAGTAAGTGCATGCTGGGATGAGCCTCGAGACACATAAAAGCATGTGCTAATCATGGCTCATACAGAAATGCACTTACTGCTCTCTTCGCTATCGCTTCGCGAAGAAAGCAGTATGTGCATGCCGGGATGAGCCTCGAGACACATAGAAGCATGTGCTAATCAAGGCTCATACAGAAATGCACTTACTGCTCTCTTCGCTATCGCTTCGCGAAGAAAGCAGTATGTGCATGCTGGGATGAGCCTCGAGACACATAAAGCATGTGCTAATCATGGCTCATAAAGAAATGGACATACTGCTATCACGGCAGCGTGACCACTCACTTGCGCCGGTGATTGATGACCGAAGAAATTCGGCACGGAACGGTCGCTTGAAATAATACGCCGAGGACCCGAATAGAGATGTACGAGAGAGTGCTCGCTGCTCCTGGATGGGCTATCAAACGTGCCAAAGCAAACTTTAGAGATGCCTGTTAATGACCCAGACGTCTTACATTGCGCGGATTATTTCTTATGTGTTGTGATAGTCGTCTACTTGGTAAGAGAAATGCACCTATAGGCGCAGACGGCGTTTCGGTATTTTGCGAAAGGGGAGGGAGATGGAAGAGGGCCGGGGGCTTACTCCAGAAAATGTTCGGATATCTAAAACATCAATAATGCAGTTAGAGTTAATTTCGTCATGAATAAATACCTAGCGTCCCTCCTCCTTCTTTCCTCCGTTTCTTTCTTCTTTCTTTCATTACTCTCTCTTCCTCCTTTTTCTCAAGTCAACGGGGACTAAGTGCACACCTGTGCCCTATCTATTTTGAGGCGGGAATCTTTAAAAATAAACCGCATATTTTTCACGCAGATTGGGAAGTCAGGACTTCAGGAGTGTATTCCAGACTTTTTCGATGGTCGATGCACTCATCGTGATTTTTGAGCCATTTCCCATCAGGAGCAATTCGTCTTATTCCTCTTGATAAAGTTTGGAACAGGCCCAATCTAGATTTATATGTTTTGAAAAATCAATGGATACGGATATGGATGTTTAGAGAGCTGCAGGGGCCTCTACTCCAGGGTAGAGTACTTTAATCGAGTATGGCCAGTGGGTCCCACGGAGGGGCTGAGGGCCCGAAAATGTTGGCGTTTTGTTTTGGTTTTTGAGGATGGGGAGGGGGTCATCGCTAACTTTTGACAGCTATCACCACTCGCACCTGCTGATAACCTTACAACATCTCAGATGATTATTTTCGAAAATTATAGACTATTAGTCGTGAAATTATGTAAAAACGTCGTACTAATGCATTTGAGTAAATTTGTCGTTGCGATATGCAAATAAAACTGCATTTTTAGTTATTTTGTAAGTACATATGTATACTTACAGTGCCCGCCATTTTTGGGCTATACAAGGCTCCATTGAGCTTGACATGGCTGAGCCAATCAGAGGTGGTAACCGAAGTGGCCATACTCTCCCTGTAAAGGTACTCCACTCCAGGGCATCACATACAAGCGATTAGGCGACGATTTAAACAGCGGAACTGACAATAAGAGCGCTATACTACTCGAGTTGATGCATCGCAGACTTGGCCCACGTCCCATCCGTTGTCGCGTGCTGCGTGCCGCGTTTTAAACAACGGCACCGGAATCACCACTCGAAATCGGATCATTCCGGGGAATCGGCAACGGTGCTGGGTGTTACGTTGCAAGCACGTCCGTAACTCCGGGAACGCAGCAAGCACGTGTAGTCGTCGCGACGTTAGACGTTACTGGAGCCGGGGCGGCGCCGTAAAAATGTGCCCAAGGAGCCACGACAGGAATCGCAGTAAATCGCAGCAAATGGCACTCCTCGCCGGCCCCGGCCCCGGACGGGACAGAGGAGGAAGTCGGAAGAGAACCGCGATCTATATCTCCAGGGGAAATCACTTCCACTCGCAATCGGCCGCCGTGTGTGGCGCTATCGTCAATGGACCGTGATCGTCATCGTCGACGTCATCGCTGATATCCCCGATTATAGACTGATTTAGTGGCAACGTCATTCGATGCACTTCGTTGTTCGATCGTTCCGGAGACTATGCAGTCTAGAGAACCTGGAGTACCTGTATGCGGGAGAGTATTGTCATCTCAATCCTTTTACTACAGAAAAAGTGTGCCGCTCTCTGGTTGGTCGGCTATCATGGAGCCCCAGAGTTGCGGCCCAATGTAAACAAACCCCAGCCCCTCCGCTCTTAGTTTGGCCCAACTTAAACGAACAAGATGGCGACAAAGTTTTACAAAGTTCTAGATGTGATTTTTGGATGTGATAGACATGTTTGTATAATCAACTTCTGAATTGAGTTCGGATCAAACTTAGATCGATTTTTTTGCCGAAAATCAACCTTTGAATGTGATAGTCATTCATTTCTCAGCCGATGATGCGTATTCCACTGGGTCGGGTTCGTTTACATTGGGCTAACTTTGGAGCTCAATGATAGCCTAAAACTGATGAACCAATCAGAGGGTGGCACGGAGATAGCAATACTCTCCTGTGCACAGCTACTCTAAGAGAACCCTCACTAACAGGCAAAGCAATGTAGTCGGGTATGAAGCAAAAGCCAAACTCAGAGGTCAACATTATTTTTTACGGAATTGTGATTTTATGTACAATTCGTTGAGCATGAAATTCGCCAAATGAAGACTAACCTGCAGTGTTACGGAATAGAGAGCCGTAAGTGGATTCTTGGATGAGCCTCAAGACCTATAAGAGCACATTGTGCTAACCGTGGCTCATACAGAAATGCACTTACGGCTCTCTTCCGTAACACAGCAGTAACAAATGTCGAGGTAAGCACTTTCCCAAGCGAATTTTCGTGAAGCAGGTTAGGTTTGCCAAAGTAACAGTGTGAACTCGTCTTATCCATTTCTGAATGGTGGAGTATGGTTTACTATTTCTGTCAGAAATGTTGATGATTTTTATGTGTAATCAGAAAAAAATCAGTGGAATTTATCGCCAGAAATCTCCAACGATTTCCTGGTTGAAGTACTGTCATAGAATGGAAATCCTCCGAGTCGGAACAAGTGATCATTCTAGGGAAAATTTAAGTGCGCCTTCAATTGAGGAAGTATACGATTTTAGCTGCTCGGAAGTTGATATAATTGTATTGCCCATTTGGTTCTGCCACGCGGCCCAACTTTAAACTATAGATGAGGGGCTTGGAGGACGAGGTGCATAAGTGCAGTTTTTAAAAAAACTGAAATATTAATGAATTCAAGTAGAACTAGTCTCAATGCATTCTCCGAAAAATTCACTCCTAAATTCCGATTTTTAAGCAATCAAAAAGTCAATTTGAACTTTCTTTCCGCCATAAGGATCTATGTAATTTCAAAACTTCAAACACGTGTTTCTCGAAATAGCAAAAACTGCACTTATGCGCCTTGTCCTCGAAGTCCCTCAAATGGAATTATTTACTTTCACCCGTAAAACGACGTACTGTTAAGCCGAAAAGTCCTCTCTCTGGTACCTTTAGGACCTATGCAAAACCTTTCGGAACATCTCGGCGATGCAAGTGAATTTTAAACGAGTTTTATCGCTTAAATGGGAGCAAGGAACACAACTGAAACTAGACACGCGCCACTGGAACGAGTGTTTAAGCGGAATGTCAACAAGGAATTACTTCCTTCCGCCGTCCGGAGATTCGGAGTGCGCGAGCTGAGGATTCGTCGCGTCGAGCGAACAGCGAATATTCCTGGCGGGTTCATGTGTGTTCTGCCTCCGTAACCACCGCTTCCGCTCCATGTCCTGTCGCTCCCACACCGACATCGGTGAAAGCATGTCATTCGGCATCCCCAGAAATTCACTTTTATTCATTTTTCACCTGTCAAATCGGGAACTCATGGCCAAAAGCACAGACTTCGATTTTTTGGCTCTCGCAGACGAACCATACCAATTCTGGGGGAAAAGAGGGAAACCAATAGGATAGGACTAAATACATACTGTAAGGATCCGATGATCCTCTAGATTATCAGAATCCAAGTTTTCCGGGAAAGTATAGTGCCGGCAATGGGAAAGGGGAAATTTTTGGGAGTAATGGAGCAGTTCTCGGGAACGCATCCTGACCCTTCCAAGTGTGAATGATTACCTTGTGTACCTATGTTCATGCGAAAAAAAACTCTAAAAAATGGCCCGAACTGTAAGTAACAAGGTGGAAAATGGTGCTGGGCCCACACCATTTCGCGGGGAAAACAAAGTCAAGAAATTCCAAAAAAAGTTCAATTAGAGTCAAAAATGTTTTTGAAATCGACGAGTGTGATCTACTGATGAGGTCTAAAAAGACTCAAGACGTTTTAGATCTGTCGGCGTGACTTCAACAGAATATTGAAATGCAAGCTGCCTGAGCTGAAAACTCCTCCCCCCCGCCCCCACCTAGTTTTGTACTGGTACTTTATTTTTATTTTTTTTTACTAGTACTCATTAGAGCAAAAAAAATCCTTGACCCTGATCGAAAATTTTTTGGAATTTCTTAGCTTTGTTTTCCCCGCGAAATGATATGGATCCAGCACCATTTCTCCACCGCACCTTGTTACCTATGATCGTGTGTGCGTGTTTTTCACCGAAAGTTTCTCAGAAAAATATATATTCCAACGGGAGTTCGGGGGGATGCGAAAGTTCACACTTAAATTCCTACTCTTGATGCACCTGACCGCCCTCTATTTACTGCCTCTGTTATTTCACTCGATTGTATCCTTGTTTCTAGCCAAAGAAATTAATTTCCTTGCGCATGCCCATGATGTTTGCTCCAGTAAATAATGAAAAAAAAGACATTTCTGTTTCCTCTTAGAATCGAGCTTCAGCGACTCCGTAACTTTACGTAAGCCCACCACGGTGGACGCGTGAGTAACGCGCGGTTTCCAATCATTAGTGGTTACTCTGTTTACTCTACAACTCCAGTTTTTTCGCATTTCGCTCCAACACGCCGCCGGATTGGCCGGAGGCCGCGCTGCAGCACTGATGAGTCTCATAGCGTTGTCAAATTGTCATCCATGAAATATTTATAATCATTTTTGAGAAGAGTTCGGACTGTTACCCTTCGGAGTTTCCCTCTGTTTTTGGGGAACGTCCATGGCAGAATGGACCTCAGTCCGAAAAACTCGAAATTGAGTCATCGCACCAGTTCACGAAAAAGTTCACTGGAAAAAAAAACACATTGGATCTAGAGTCCAGACTCTTAAAAACATCGACAAGAAAAAATACTCTTGATTCAATCGGATTTTTGCTTAAATTAAGAACCAAGCCTCTTAATTTGAGCGGATTTCCTTTTGATTTAAGCTTAAATCTGATTGAATCAAGAGTATTTTTTCTCGTCAATTTTTTCTAGAGTCTGGACTTCAGATCCAATGTGTTTTTTTTCCAGTGTTCGAATCATATCCGAAGAATGTTGGCAACTTTGACATTTTCTCAAGCCGTTTTTCCTAGAGTACCTTTATAGACAGAGTATGGCCATTTGTATCTTTTTACTACAGGAAAACTGTTCCGCTTTTTGATTGGTCAACGAGTTTTTAGGCTTCATGATGCTCTTAGGGCCGTAAATAAACAAACAAGATGGCGGCTCACCGTAACATCGATGAGAAGCTAAATTTGACAAAAATTTCAATTACGCGGCAGATTAACAATTTAAACGAGCATATCTACGAATAGCACACGAAAAACACATGAAATATTGTTAAATTGCCTTTCACCTTTATCACAGGAGGATGCAAGATGTGCATAACCTCAATCTTGCTTGCTGATAACGGCCATCTTGTTTGTTTATTTACGGCCCTAAGAGCATCGTGTCAGCCTATTCGCTCGCGACCAATGAAAAACCGGAACAGAAATGTCCATACTCTGTCTATAAAGGTACTCTAGTTTTTCCTCAGCTTGGTTTCATGAGTTGCGGCTTTACTACCTTGTTAATCAAGAACCGCATAACTTCTCTTAAAAACCAACGAAGATTCGCTTTTTTTGTCGAGCACGGCAGCGCAACAGTGGCGTAGCGTGCTTTGCGATTGATCGATCGATTGATCCTCTATTAAAACCTATGGAAAAGGATCGATAAAGAGGGTGTTCGCAACGAACTCCGTAAAAATCGATCTTTTACCATAGTTTTAAATGGGGAAATATCGATAATCGGTCATTCACGACCCGCCACTGCAGCGTAATCTCTCAATCCCGACAACGAGACCTTACAAAGCTGCGGCGGCGACAACGTGCTCCTGCCTACTTTCTCGCAAAGGCATAAAATGCTCGGTTGCAATTAGCACTTGTGATCCGAACCCCGCGGAGTATTAATAACCGGAGCCGGGTAATTAACACGCAGATTATCGTTTCATACATTTTTCCCTCTTTTTTACCGGCAATAATAAAGGAGGAAGCATATCCGTGGAACCTGTCGCGTTATGAAACTTGGATTGTCGTGGTGGTCCATCTGCTACGATCCAAGTTAATATATTCTGCTGGAAATGACGAGTATGAGCACGTGAAGTATTCTGCTGATATCACTTGCATCCCTTTGGATTACACTTTGGATTTGGATCTTCGAGTAAAAAGCCTAGTGATATAAAAAAATGTCACTATTCGGGTTTGGCTTATTCGTTTGAAGAGAGATCCAGCCGATATCAGGATCTTATAAATTAATTATCGCATCCGTAGAAGTGTATACTTCAAAGGTATGATTATTTGTAACTTTTTCGAGTTAATTAAAATACTAATCATTACGTGATATGTCAAAGAGAAAACGAATTATTTAGTGCCATGAAGACCCAGTGAGAAAAGAAAAGTCAAAGTTTTCCACTCTGCCTGAAGCGCGGCTGAGCGTAAAATGCGTTAGATGGAAATCCGCGTGCGGGCTGTGGCAAGATAGAACGTCGCATGAGCTTTCGAACGCTGTCGAATCTCCTCCGAAAAAATTGGTATTTCCGAGAAACGACGTTAAGTTTTTCTTGGAAATGATGGTCACGCTATATTGAGGTGCAATTCAAATTTTTTGAAGAAAATCAGAGAAATTAATGAATACATTTTTCAGAAAGTTCATACTCAATCAAAAGAAACTCGGCGACCTCCACAAGTTCTTACGGCGTTTTTCCGTAGCAAAAGAGCATTCTGCCGTGCTTAAGAAAAACTCCCAAAGAACATTCAAATGTTACCAAATTTCGCTCCATAAACTATTTATTTTTGAGAAGTTATGAATAATTTACCTTGAAATTCTCAAATACGCTGACGCTGGATACAATTTCGAATAAAAATTTCAAAATATTAATTTACTTACTCGCCGAAAAAAAGCCTCCTCGTTTGGGCGAAATTTGGCAACGCTTCAAGGTTCGCACGACGTTTTTCCGTAGCTAAGGAGCATTCTGCCGTGCCAAGGAAAAACTCCGTTCAAACATTCGAATGTTGCCAAATTTTTCTCCATAAAATATAAATATATTTCTTCCTTTCTCTCTTTTTTACACTTCAAATATCACGGGGGTATAATCTCATGCTTGCCGTCCTCAATGTACCATCTCCCTCAGCCCCTAATTGAGCCAGACCCACGTAACAGTCGTTTGAAACCATCAAACTCGGCTCGTCTGGTCGGGAATCGAACTCGGGACCTCCCGATCATAGAGCAAGCGCTACAACCACTACATCTCAGTAGGCCAACGAATTTTAATAACAGCTTTAAGTTTAAGACTCCTCGGAATTCTCAGTAACACGATAGGTGCAATTGCAAATAAAATTTTCTAAAAATCTTTCACTTATTTTCCCAAATATTTCTCTTTTGTTGGGCTACATTTGGTAACGCTTCGTGGTTCATACGACGTTTTTCCGTAGCAGAGGAGCATTGTCATTAGGTTAACGCGATCGGTGGCCGATACGGGGCGAGAGGCTCCGGCCGTCGAGCGTCGAGCGCGAGCATGAAAACAATGAGCCTATTAAGGAGGTTATTCGCTGATAAAAATGATAATCCTGGGAAAACGTCCCCGACCGTCGCACAGTGGATCGAGTCAATTAGAGAGGTCGGACATGAAATATTTGACAAAAACTGCAAATTTTGATATGTATTCGGTCACATTTTAAATTTCATTGGTCGCCCGTGGCAGTAAATTTCACGAGGAAACGAATGAAACCACAATTAGAACCTCAAAATTTTGTGTAAACTGAGGTGTAAGCGTTTAAAGTTTCCAAATTGTGTTCGACCTCTCCTTTTGACCCGATCCTCTGTGCGGCGTCGCGACGCAGGACGGCCGCAAGCCGCAAGGTACTTGACTCGCGGAGGCGTCACGCACTCTGGACTCTGCGTCGTCGTCGTCGCTGGTCGCAACCCCCCCCCCCCCCCCCCGCTGCCCCCGTGACGCAACGGAGCGTCCGATGAAATTGAGGAGCATCGGTTGCGTCACGCTAAGCTCCATTGTCAAAAATTAGCCTACGTTAATCCTCCTCATTGCCCGAAACTCGGAATTCATGGCCAGCTTTGTTTTGTTCGCGAGTAACTGGTTTCGTCTAATCGTGCGTTCTCAAATGTTTCCCATGTTCTATACACGTAATCGAGGATGGTTCTGCACTGTTAAAAATCGAGGAGTGAAATTCGGTGCCGGAGTCTATGTAGACCGAAAAACCCCGAGTGATATGAGTGCGAACTTAAATTAGTCACCTGAAAGCGTATGGTACTCCGCAAAAAGATTAGATTCCGCTCTGTATTCCTATCACTCGAGATTTTTGGGCGCTATGCAGGCTCCGGCACAGAATTTCACTCCAAAATTTCTAACAGTGTGGATGCAGGGCCTGTGGGGTCATTCGGGCTAACTCTCTCACATGGAACACTGAAAAAACACACATTGGATCTAGAGTCCAGACTCTTGAAAACATTGACAGGAAAAAAGACTCTTGAATCCATCAGATTTAAGCTTGAATCAAAAGGAAATCCGCTTAAATTAAGAGGCTTGGTTCTTGATTTAGCTAGAATCTGATTGAATCAAGAGTACTTTTTTCTTGTCGATGTTTTTAAGAGTCTGGACTCTAGACCCAATGTGTTTTTTTCAGTGTTCGAGGCTGAAAACACTCCAGCAATGAACGAATTTTAATTTTTTTTGACCTTGGTTCTTTTCGAAAGTGTAGGAAAAAGAGAGACAGAGAAAAAACGAGCTTTTCAGAACTTACCAGCTACCAGATTATTGGAACTATGCCGGCATGACAATACAAGACATATATTGGCCGAAACTCATGAAAAATGACCAATCCTCATGCTTTTTTGCGCTGAATTTAGTCATGGATGATTTCGGGGGGCTTCTGCGTGCGGGGACGGGGAAAATTACGTTTTTAGAGGTAAAGTTTTTTCTAGCATGGCGCAAACTACTGCAGTTTGGTGATAACATCCTGAAAAACCTTATGTAAGGAAACCGTCTTGACCGTTACTTGCGCCTAGAACGGGACTCACACCCTGTTCGATAGTGGCAACGACAAGACACGGAAGAAGCAATGGCGAGGCGTTAATGATCGATTATCGATGTTTCCTCATTTGAAGCTATGGTAAAGAATCGAGGATTAAGGTGTTCGTAGCGAACACCCTGTTCATTGATGCTTTTCCATAGGTTTAAATGGCAGATCAATCGATATACCGCTAAGCGCACTGGAAAAAAAAAAAAAAAAAAAACACATTGGATCTAGAGTCCAGACTCTTAAAAACATCGACAAGAAAAATACTCTTGATCCAAGCGGATTTTTGCGTAAATCGAGAACCACGCCTCTTAATTTGAGCGGATTTCCTTTTGATTTAAGCTTAAATCTGATTGAATCAAGAGTCCTTTTTCTTGTCAAGGTTTTCAAGAGTGTGGACTCTAGATCCGATGTGTTTTTTTTTTCCAGTGCACGCCACGCCGCTAGAGAAAGGCCAATTTTTTCTTGTCCATCGACCCTCGGGATCTCAGGGATCTAGAGCATAAGAGTTCTGCCATGCTAAGAAAAAAATTAGTATAAAAATTTGGGCATTACCAAACTGTCCCAAATAATATTCCATATTGAACGAAGTTATTCAAATTTTCCTTGGAAATTTTCAAATAATTTAAATTAGATTACAAATAAAACTTTCCGATAAATTCGAAGAATAATATCCACAATTTTCCTCAAACGTAAATGCTTTATTGGAGGAAATTCGACAACGCCTCACTGGGAAAAAACACATTGAATCTAGAGTCCAGACTCTTAAAAACATCGACAAGAAAAAGTACTCTTGATTCAACCAGAACCTAGCTGAAATCAAGAACCAAGCCTTTTAATTTAAGCGGATTTCGTTTTGATTCAAGCAAAAATCCGATTGAATCAAGAGTATTTTATCTTGTCAATGTTTTCAAGAGTCTGGACTCGAGATCCAATTTGTTTTTTTTTCCAGTGTGGAGCGCATGAACGCTCACACTTTGGATCTAGAGTCCAGACTCTTAAAAACATCGACAAGCAAAAGTACTCTTGATTCAATCAGAATCTAGCAGAAATCAAGAACCAAGCCTCTTAATGTAAGCAGATTTCATTTTGATTCGAGCAAAAATCCGATTGAATCAAGAGTATTTTTTCTTGTCAATGTTTTCAAGAGCCTGGACTCTAGATCCAATGTGTTTTTTTCCTGTGCGGTGTGCACTTCGGCAGGCACAGTGCAGGCAATTTGCACGTCGAAATATGTGAAATGGTGCAGCGTTTGAAGTATTCATGCGATGTTGAAGGCGCTGAACATGATACGCTGAATCAAGAGTATTTTTACTTGTAAATTTTTTCAAGAGTCTGTACTCTAGATCAAATTTGTTTTTTTTTTGTTTTTTTTTTTTTTTTTCAGTGTGGAGCGCATGAACGCTCACACATTGGATCTAGAGTCAAGACTCTTAAAAACATCGACAAGCAAAAGTACTCTTGATTCAATCAGAATCTAGCAGAAATCAAGAACCAAGCCTCTTAATGTAAGCGGATTTCGTTTTGATTCAAGCAAAAATCCGATTGAATCAAGAGTATTTTTTCTTGTCAATGTTTTCAAGAGTCCGGACTCTAGATCCAATGTGTTTTTTTTTTCCTGTGCGGTGTGCCCTTCGGCAGGCACAGTGTAGGCAATTTGCACGTCGAAATATGTGAAATGGTGCAGCGTTTGAAGTATTCATGCGATATTGAAGGCGCTGAACATGATACGCTGAATCAAGAGTATTTTTACTTGTAAATTTTTTCAAGAGTCTGTACTCTAGATCAAATTTGTTTTTTTTTTTTTTTTTTTTCAGTGTGGAGCGCATGAACGCTCACACATTGGATGTAGAGTCAAGACTCTTAAAAACATCGACAAGAAAAAGTACTCTTGATTCAATCAGAATCTAGCTTAAATCAAGAACCAAGCCTCTTAATTTAAGCGGACTTCGTTTTGATTCGAGCAAAAATCCGATCGAATCAAGAGTATTTTTTCTTGTCAATGTTTTCAAGAGCCTAGACTCTAGCGATCCAATGTGTTTTTTTCCTGTGCGGTGTGCCCTTCGGCAGGCACAGTTTAGGCAATTTGCACGTCGAAATATGTGAAATGGTGCAGCGTTTGAAGTATTCATGCGATGTTGAAGGCGCTGAACATGATACGCTGAATCAAGAGTATTTTTACTTGTCAATGTTTTCAAGAGTCTGGACTCTAGATCCAATGTGTTTTTTTTCCAGTGCATGCTAAGAAGAAAATTAGTATAAAAATTTGGGCATTGCCAAACTTTCTTAAAAAATATTCCATTTTGAACGAAGTTATTTAAATTTTTGGAAAATTGGAAATTTTCAAATAATTTAAATTAGATTACAAATAAAACTTTCCGAAAAATTCGAAAAAAAATATCCACAACTTTCCTCAAACATAAATGCTTTTTCGGAGGAAATTCGACAACGTCTGAATGCGCATACTACGTTCTGCCTCGGGACGGGGGCACGAGAGTAGCCGACGTCTTGGCGGGAAAAAAATGGAGCACTCGACGGCGCCGCGCACGCGACGTCCATTTATCCCACGTCCACCTCCCGCTCCCGGCGCGCGGCGCGGGGATTATACAACAATCGACGAAATATTACGACTGTTTTAGGTGCATCGCAACGCAACGCAACGTCTTCAAGTGAAGCAACGAGCCTTGCGATCGAATTCGCGGGAAGATTGATCCCCCGGTCGCTTGATGCTCGATGGAACCGGCGCCGGCGGCCGTTGACTCATCGCCGATCGCCTTCATCGCTCGGGATAATCCATCATCATTTACTTTGATCGAGTTCTTTCCGCAGTTGCTTTGCCCGGGATTTTCCTCGCTTTTCCGCCGAGATAAATGAGGCCGTTTGCGAGAAAGAGGATAGAGAAATTGAAAGACGAAGCGATAGATAAAGAAGACAAGGGATATGGAGCGATCCTATCGGTTGAAATGGTTTGTTCCTAAAGCGCTGCCTCCACGCGTCAAAATGGCATCAAAATGGAAGCTCAAAGTGAATCGATTGCAACGATAAGTGGCTCAAAGTCGGGAATTGATGCGCTTGATGAGTGTTGCAACTCAAAATAGAGCAGCGCGACCCTTTTTTGATCAACCATCGCGAACAGATCGTATTTATCGATTCACTTTGAGCTTCCATTTTGACGAGTTGACACAGGGCTTAACCCATCTCCAAAGTTTAGAAAAAAAACAAGATTTTTTTTTTTAAAAAAAATGGAGAGATTTAGCATGTAGCTCTGACTGGTGACTTTTTAAGGTAAACAGTGTTATAAAGAGGGAAAAGTCCAATTTTGACCCACGGAACACACTCCCGCAGTCTGGTTATTCAACCCTGGCACACCCCTATTGCAACCACACTGGAAAAAAACACATTGGATATAGAGCTAGTCCAGACTCTTAAAAACATCGACAAGAAAAAATACCCTTGATTCAATCAGATTTAAGCTTAAATTAAGAACCAGGCCTCTTAATTTGAGCGGATTTCCTTTTGATTTAAGCTTAAATCTGATTGAATCTAGAGTCATTTTTCTTGTCAATGTTTTCAAGAGTCTGAACTCTAGATCCAATGTGTTTTTTTTCCAGTGCACAGCATGCATCTTGTCAGAGAGATCTTGGCAACATGGTCGATAGGAAACGATTTGAATCCAATCTATGGCCCCTGGGGTCAAGATGAAAAAATAGGTCCACGAGTAAAGTAGCCTTTGAGAGGGAGGAGTAGGGCGTTCTCTCGTGCCTCCCCCGTCAATACCAATCCAGTAGAGATAAACAGAAAAAATTGCGGTCGCGCTGTAATGAAAGATTCAAATTACACAGGGCATTGAGTGGACTGGCCGTAATTCAGGAGCTAACGAAGCTGGAATCGGTCGGGCTCGACTCCTGACTAACTCCTTGTCGTTGCGAAACTTGGAATTATTTCTGATTGAAAGTTATGGTTTTCATGACATCACCAGTGAGCTCAACTGGAGCCTCCTTAACGGAGTAGTTCCCCTGCGACAAGTCTGCTTTGGCTGATTTTAGAGCGTGGACCTTTTAGGATTTTAGGACCTGGAAAACCTCGAAATTATCGAGATTCATCGCTAAATGATGAATCCTCCATGATATCCGGTAATGAATCTCATGCATAGTTAGGTTCCATAATAGATTTTTTAGTAGTAAAATCGCTACAAAGTCACGCATTTAAAAAGTCTTAAATCCATTCTTCAGCACCCACTTGGCGCTGTTGATATACCCCATTATTAGATTTTTCGCACTGCTCCCACTGATTTTTCTTCTGATTACATACAAAAATCATCAAAATTTTGAACCGGAATTGCACGGTTATATTCCACCAAAGAATTGAATTGATTGAGGTCGCTTTGAAAAATTGGAATGGAGTTACGTTCTTTTCGTCTGAGAAACGATGGTGTTTTGAATGTGAAATCACAAAAACACAGATGTCGATAATGGTGTTTAAAAATTTACTGTACACCTTTATTTCTTCGAAAGAATATTTCTGACATTTTTGCACAACATTTTCGGAGAATACACTCAAAAGAGGGAATAAAAATCACAAGAAATGTAGTCCAAACCGATAAAATGACAAATTTGACAGGAAGTTTGCAACATCGCAATCCAAGATGCGTGGTTTGGTAGTTGGGTCAGCTTCTGTTTTTAATTGTAAATATAAGGTAGAGCAACGAAAGAAAAACTCGAGGAATTTTATTTCGGCTGGAGAGACTTTAACGCTAGAGTAGAAAAGTAGGCGCTCGCAATCTACTGTTATTAGAGGATGAAATGGACTACATTTCGCAATTAAGATTTATAAATTTCGGCCCGGTTAAAAAACAACGTATGTGCCTTTAGTTTCCCTATGCACTAAAGTGTTTCATCAGATGAATTCATAGCTCCAAATTGCAAAATACAGTCCAAATCACAATGGATGTTTTCGCTCATCGAAATTGAAAATTCATTAAATAAAAAATGGACAAATTACTGGCTGTTGGTTAAATTTTTGAATCACTACTAAAGCAGTTATGACATGCGATTCTAAAAATCTACACAATAAAAATCGATCGATTCTGAGTCAAAAGTAAGTATTTGAGGAATAGTTGTTCCTTGTACAGCTCCTTGTCTTAGGTTAGGGGGATCTCATACAGGTTACATTGCGATCGAAGAGGGTTTTAACATAGCATCATTAAAAGAAAACAATTTTTACGCATTACGCATCAAAGGTACTGATCTCTTACTTACGTACTTACGTACTGACGTACTTACTTACTTACTTACTTACTTACTTACTTACTTATTTACTTACTTACTTACTCTCCAAACTTCCCTTTTGTGTTAATTGCTTTCCACATGAGATTTTAAAGCAAAACTTAAAATTGTGTGAAAAGTGTATCTGTAAAGTGTAAAGTTTTGCCTGTAGCATTAGAAAGAGCGTTCACCTATAAGTTCACGGTCAAGCGTGCATTTCGTGGATGACGACTTCTCATTACGTCATTTTTACTACCCAACCCGGCGTCGTGCTGCAGCGTAGGTTTCGTTATTTGAACCCGGTGATCAGACTAGTTGTCGATTCTGTCTAAAATTCGCCCAATTGGCCTACACGATTGGCCGATCGTGAAGAAGGGGCCGCCGGACTAAGTCTGAGCTAGAAGAAAATGCATCATACTTTTTCTTCAAAATGTATGTAAAAAACACTTGGATCGCATTTAGTAAAAAGGAACCAGCTCTATTACAGTGTTTTCAAAATCGTGCAACTTCTTCTTTGCTTTTAAAAATACTCAATAAATGTACAACATTAAAATTTACACATATATCTTCCTTTAAAATTAACAAATTTTTGGTGGAAAGCAAAACCTGTTTGCTATTCTGAGAGAGGTTTTTGATAACCATGAAGAAGTAACATATTAACAACACTGTAACCGCGCTGGTTCCTTTTTACCAAATGTGATCCACTTTTCACCATAGAAAATACGGAAATCAACTCATTAACGAGAGGTCATCAAATGGTGGCTCTAGAGTATACTAAAGACGTCTCCTGTATTTTTTTCCTGTAACCATAATGTGAATTTTAAATCCTTTACGCCTTGTTTAGGACTTGATTTTCAGACTTCCCGCTCTGTGATTCGTTTTCCTTGTGAAATTTGAAAGAGAAAAAGTTATTATATTAATTTTTTAACCCTTTGTTGCATGAGCTAATTGTTGATTTTGGACAGAAAATCTACATTGTACAGTATTTTTTCGACAATAGAGTCAGTTGTAATCGATCTTTGTAGTTTCTTTTAAAGTTAGTAGATCAGACTTATAATGCTCCCCAAAAACATTTTTTGCTTTGATTCAATTTAATACTCCAGCATAAAAATTAAGCTGAAAACCATTCGTTGCTTTCATGCAACGCTATGCAATAAAGGGTTAAATCGAGGGGCGTCGCTGTTTTCATAGTGATTCAATAATTCAACCAACAGTTTTTTGTTCTTTTTTTATTTTATACATTTTCAATGTCGAGGAGCGAAAGCATCTATTGTCATTTTATTCCCTAAAAACCCGGTCGTATGAAACCCTGTAGATTGCGAGCGCCTACTTTTCTACTCCTGCGTTAAAGTCTCTCACAGCTCATGCGCTGATATGTACGCTTGAAGTGCTGTTCGACCGAAATTAAATTCCATGAGTTTTTCCTTCGTTTCTCGACCTTGTTTTTAAAACGGAAACTAACCCGAAACTACCAAACCACGTATCTCAATTCGCGACGTTGTAAATTTCCTGTCATATTTGTCATTTTTGATCGTCGTGATCAGACAAAATTTCGTCAGGTTTTTATTCCCTTTTCCTTTGATATTCTTAGAAAAATTTGTGCAAAAATGTCCAGTAATATCCTTTTGAGGAAGAATAAAGGTGTAGCGAAAATTTTGAATCACAATAATCGCTATCCGTGTTTCCGTAATTTTACGTTCAAAATACCATCGTTTCTTAGACAAAAGGTACGCAACTCCATTCTAGTGGTGCAAAACGGCTTTAGTCACTTCAACTCTTCGCTGTAATATGACCATGCAATTTCTGTTCAAAATTTTGCTGATTTTTGCGTTTAATTTAATCAGAAGAAAAATCAGTTGGATCAGTGGATGAAATCTGCAAATTGGACGCTGAAGAATTGATAAAACACTTTTTAGATGCGTAACTTTTAAACGATCTTACTTAAAAAAAAAAGTCTATTTATTTGTCTTTGTGGGCACCAAACCCAATACCTGATATTATCGGACATTTCTCGTTTTATGATGATCAACCTAATTAGCAGAAAAATTGGTGGTATTTTCAGTCAGAAATAACCAATACTCTCAAAGTAAAAACGAGCGAAAATTTTTCAA
This sequence comes from Bemisia tabaci, assembly GCF_918797505.1. Taxonomy (NCBI): domain Eukaryota; kingdom Metazoa; phylum Arthropoda; class Insecta; order Hemiptera; family Aleyrodidae; genus Bemisia; species Bemisia tabaci. The sequence goes on along the minus strand of NC_092799.1, from coordinate 46,187,332 downwards.
CGTTAAAGTATAAAGTAAACACTCAAAAATTAGTCAAAAACTAAATAATACAATTATTTAAACTGGAGGGTTTTAAATAATATTTACATTTTTTTTGTTAAAAACTCAATTGAATCGAATTCAATTCGATTTCGCTTAACGTTCTTTTGTCTAAGGAACGACGCCATATAAGCAATTGATGGAAACCCGTGCTAACTCCAACAACGAACAGGCACGGAAACGACCTCTACTCCGGAATGAAAGAAAACGATCATAAACGAATGCGTTATGTAATACATTTACACCGAACAGATCGGTTACAAATCGGAAAGGTTGTGCCCGAAAGGAGCTTTTCGCGGCTGATCACCTGGAACACGCTCGAGTTCCCTCCCTCCTACTTTGTATCAAGCCCCGCGCCCGGTTAACAACAGATTTGGTTGATGAAGACAAGGAAGGCAGAGTACCTTATGCGGAACCATTGTTGCCGCCAATGGACCACTAGACAAGGTACGAATTTCAGCATTCTGATACATGTTTCTGAACCAAAATTTCACGTAGAACACGATGCGCACAACAAAAATTACCGAAATCAACTCCGTACGAAGATATTTAATGATTCTTGATGCGTGAATTCAAACCATCCGCTCATGCAAACTCAATGCTCTACGTGATTTACATCGCGCGCTAAATGTTATCATGATAGCCTTTGCGATATAAAAATCTGGAAACGTCGATCTTGACGCTTTGGCTCAGTTATAGCACATTGCTTATAGTTTAAACAACACATGGTGGGAAATGAACATTGCTCGATTGAGAAGTTTGCTGAAACCGTTGTAGTGCGCGATTTGACTCATGTAGAGCTTTGAGTTGCTTGTGAGCGGGCAGTTCAAATTCCTTGTAACCAGTGTGAAATAAAAACGTTAATATCTTTGTTAAGAGTTGGTTTCAGTAACTTTCGTTGTGCGAATCGTGTTCTACATGAAGTTTTGGTTAAGAAACATGTATCAGATCACTTAAATACGTACCTTGGCTAGTGGTCCATTAAAAAGTCTTAGGGTCCGCGATGGACTGGAACAGGGTACAGATTAAGGACTGCAATACTGTCGTGCTAAGGAAGAACGCCGTATGAACTTTCGAGAGTTGTCAAATTTCCCTTGATATAACATGTGTTTTTGACGCATTTTAAGTATATTTTCCCTTGAAATTTTCAGATATCTTAGATAAAATTGCGTACTTACATAATTGTCTGAAAATTTTGGAAAAAATATTAAGAATTTTCCTAGTAAGTTGGGTTTTTATCGAAGGAAATGTGGCAACGTCTGGAGGTTCTTCCTTAGCACGGTTGAATACGGTGACTATATTACGGCTGAGCATCCTCGGTGTGGGTTGGTAAAACATTTTAACCAGTCTCACGCAAAATAAACACCATTCTGAGCATTACAGCTATTGTCCTTTAAATGCGATGGTAAACTAAAATTGACTTTTTTTTTCATCGTCTGTTTTTAGAAGAAGTGACAGGTCTGGACAAAAAATGTCAGAAAACTGAAAAATAAACCAGAATTTGGTCGAAAATTCTCTGATTAAGTTTTTGGCGCATGTAATGCAGTTCCTAATAACAGCATGTGGCTAAAAATACGAAACTCTTCGGTCGTTTTCAGTAGTATGTGATAAATATGCTTTTAAACTATGGTGTGGAGCACACTTTGAAACAAACAAGAGTATGCTCGTATCTTTGAGTTGTAAAATGGAAAATAAAAAAAAATAAAAAAGAACCATAAAAAACGCTTATGAGACCAAGAAAAGAAAAGTTTTTCTGCATTAAATGATTTTCCCCCTCTCAAGTCGAGCAGTTTTCGAAGCGAGGCATTCACGTAGGAATGCATCTGTCACTTTTATGGGTCTCGTCGACGTTGCAGTAGAAGAACTGCAATTTTATGCAATTTTTTATGCAATTAAGTGCAAACATTTTACAATAACACCAATTGAAATAAATCAGACAAAGTGTTATGCTCTGGTATAAATCGTAATTTGTCGTATTTTTCTTCTTTTAGTAACCGTTGAAGATGGCCTCCAGGTCGAAAAAATCTCACGAATATTATTTAATCACATCATAAAATGACATTTTCTTTTATCTGTATCTAACTGCAGTTCGTCCACGAGACCCTATAATGACTCCGTTACGCACCCTGCAACTTTTTTCGCTTCACTTCCGCCTCGACGCCTTCAGCAATTCAGGAGAACGGGCAACCGTGGAAAAAATGCGGTCATACTGGGCTCGACTTCGTGCGGGATCGTTATAATTATCGGCCGAACGAGGGAAAGGGATGAAGTGTCGGGTATCGGTGTAAATTCGTGACTCGACACGACTCGGCACGCGGAAACCAATCGAATTCTGTCACTCTGACAAAAAAGTATTACCGATTCAGACCAGGGGTGTTCAACCAGAAAAATGTATACCTTTCGCGCGTTTCGATACCTTTTCCTTTATTCGTCGGGAATAAAATATTTTCAGACGTTCATAACGGATCGCTTCCGCTTGGCCTAGAATCGTGTTTTGATGGTTTCAGATTGCAGTAATAATATTTGTCCAAACGCAGTTCGTACAAAGCTTTTTACTTTATCGAACCGGACCATCAAATACAGAGTCAACTGTGGCGGCATCCGTCGATTACTATCCGAACATACCGAAACAACCCGAAACAATATATTTTAGAGACGTCGCTCTAACGATGTAAGTTGATTAATTGAGTGTAATCGAGTGAGAATTGGAAAAAAAGTCGCTTGGATCTAGAGTCCAGACTCTTAAAAGCACTGACAAGAAAATAATACTCTTGATTCAATCGGATTTTTGCTTGGATCAAAAGGAAATCCGCTTAAATTAAGAGGCTTGGCTGTTCGATTCAAGGAAAAATCCGATTGAATCAAAAGTATGTTTTCTTTGTCAATGTTATTGAAGGTCTGAATTCTAAATCCAAGCAATTTTTTTTTCATGGGAGGCAGAAGTTCAATTCGGAGGTCAACGCTATTTTTCGATTAATGATGATTAATGACTAACTTTAAGTACAAAAAATCTGATAAAATTTGCGCAATGGATGATGATAAACGTCGGAGTAAGCATTTTGTTAGGCGAGTTTTTCCAGATTAGGTTAAGATTGCTGAAGCAATCGCTCTTTTCTTTGGTCATCAATCAGCATTAGGCGGGTCTGGGCGTTGATTTCCGATAGTAACTTTTACACTGAGGCAAAAAAGCAGTGCGGGGTCATCTAACATATATCGATGGCTGAAAAGCGAGAAACTGTATCTCCGTTTGCGACGTTGTAGACTTCCAGTTGCTCTTTATCCTTTCCTTGGAAAACTAGTCAATGTAATTTCTTGAAAAATGCCTTGATTTTTCATCTCTGTTAGTAGATATCTGTACAAATTCAAGCTATAAAGTTGACTTGTTCTATTTAGAAAAAATAATTTTGGAGCGGAGATTTTGAAACGCCGCAATGAAGACACGAGGTGCCGCACTTTAGCCATCGATTGTTTCAGACTGGCTTTGACAACTTCAACTATCGCGTTAGGTCGACTGCGACTGCGCGTTTCAGTTCGCGCATACCAATCAGCGGGCTGATTATTGAAATTGATAGACAAAACAATAGACAAAGGAGACATAGGGAGCATGGAGCTCTCATATTTTTTGTATTGGGTGGTTCCTATAGACTAATGCCGCAATCACACGCTGAATGTGGAGCTGAAGTGGCTTGAATGTGGAAGGCATCGACCCGATGCCTGAATTTGCGCGTGACGCGCAAAATTCAGCAACCATTCTCAGCAACCATCGGACTAATGTTGAATTTTTCTAAACTATTCGAGTAGATTCAATACACATCTGGATGAAAATAACTCGAATTTGCTAAATTTCAGCCGTTGGGCAATGACTGTTGACTTCCACATTCAGCTGCTGAATTCAGCGTGTGATTGCGGCATAAAGGAAAAAATGATGGACTAACTATCGGGTCTCTCGCAGGTTGCCGTTAGTTAGTCTACCACCTCCGGACAAAGTCTAAACTCGACAACACTGGAATCGGGTCTCTCGCAGGTTGCCGTTAGTTAGTCTATTACCTATCTCGTTTGTCCATTGCAACCGCCCGCTTCCATCAATAGGATCCTTTCATATCTCTTTTGTCTTCTTTGTCTATAGCTTTGTCTACCAATTTTAATATTCGGCCCGCGAGACCCTTCATTCCATCAATTCCAGTAGCCTCAATAATTTGATGGAATGATTAGTTGGAGAAGATATTAAACATAAGCAAGAGTTGCTCTTACGGTTCATCAGACAATCAGCAATTAACACAGCTTTTTGTTTTGACCTCCAATCAGACTATATCCACTCTGGATACTTCTTCCTTGGATATGACTGTCTGCAATTCGTGAAGTATGAATGATGTTTTACCCCTGCTACCATTTCATTTTGCCATCTGTTTCCCTCTGAAATTAGACTTCTGAGCAATTAGACGATACGCGTGGCTTAACAAAAGAGGCCTGTGGAATGCGCAGCTTGCGGTTTTTGCGGTAAGCAGCAACGCCGTAACCGAACAGGTTGAGTTCTTGCTGGATCAGATGAGAGAATAATAATTTGAATCTCTACCGTCTTCATACGGCCGTAGCCAGCCTGGCTCAAATAGCTGCCCACTCGAGGAATAATGAAAATTCAAAAAATCCGAAGTGCCGCCAGCGGGCTGATTATTGAAAATGATAGACAAAGCGATAGACAAATAATAATAGCGGGCTGATTATTCAAAAAGATAGACAAAGCGATAGACAAATAAGGGAGTACTATAGGGAGTAAGGAGCGATCCTATTGGTTGAAGCGGGTGGTTCTTACAGACTAGGTCGGGGGAAAATGATGGACTAACTGTAGGGTCTCTTGTCGGTTGCCGTTAGTTAATCTATAGCTTATCTCCTCTGTCCATTGCAACTACCTGCTTTCACCAATAGAATCCCTAATATCACTGTTGCCTTCTTTGTTTATAACTTTGTCTATCAATTTCAAAAATCGGTCCGCAGTCTCTTTAAGAGTGTGTGTAGTTTTCCTCTCTTGGTCGTCCTCAAAAGAGCCTTAACAGCTCCGCTTCATCACTGGAAAAAAAAAAGCGAGCCCTATAGGCACGCTTAAAAACACATTGGATTTAGAGTCCAGACTCTTGAAAACATTAACAAGAAAAAATACTCTTGATTCAATCGGATTTTTGCTTGAATCAAAACGAAATCCGCTTAAATTAAGAGGCTCGGTTCTTGATTTAAGCTAGATTCTGACTGAATCAAGAGTACTTTTTCTTGTCGATGTATTTAAGAGTCTGGACTCTAGATCCAATGTGTTTTTTTTTTCCAGTGTGATCCTTATTTTCCCCTCTTTTTGCGTAAAAATAACTAGCATGTATATCTGTTCGGTATGCTACGAATTTTTTCCAAAGTTACACAGGTTTAGCAGCGTTGCAGGGTTTATTCACAACATTATTGTCCTAAAGAATCAGAGAGACTTGCACAGTCTTAACAACGCCTTGCAGCACCTAAGATGTTTAGTATTTCACTCAACATTTCACTCGAGACATCTCACAAAAATGAAAATATTCCGCTCGGTTTCGCAACGCTCAAGCTTCTGTGCTGGCGCATATTTTATCTTAAACCAGGAGGATCCCTCCAGTCCTCTCCTAGTCTATCATTAATCATAGGCTGGCATTCTTCAAGTGAATTATGTCACTGGGCCCGTGCGGTATGCGTTCGTGGTTAAATTCAGTCTTGGTATGTATGTCTACCGCGCTATGGAGGAACGCCGTATGAGTCTTAGAAATTTGTCATATTGCGCACAGAATCATAATCATTTTAGAGAAAAGTTATGAAAATGTTTATGAAATTTTATGAGATCATTCGAGTGCCTGCGCAAAGTTCTTCCCTTACACGACAGGACTGCCGTGATAGCGGACAGAGCAGTAAGTGCAAAAAAGAAGTTTTGAACAAAAGGTCTCAGAAGCTTTCGACCGGAAAATTTCATTGAAAAAAGCCTCCGTCCTTTGTCAAATTGCCACCAACCATCCGAAAGACTCCGAGAAATCGTCTGGATGATTAAACATCGACTGATTTTATTTCAATGACATAAAAAGGGTATTTTTCATTTTCATGCTAGGTTATTTTTAGGCAAGACAGCCGTAAGCGCTATCTTCTGCATGCTTCGTGGTTGCGTTTTAGACACACAACAAACGCATTTTCAGGTTAGAAATTCGCAGAAGAGGGCGGCGCTTTACTTGAAAGCACTGTCTTCATTGGCTCACTGGAGGAATATGGTTACTTACTGCTGTTTTGCCTGAAACTACGTCCTTTTTGCACACTTACAGCACTCTCAAATGTCTGTTTTGACACAATTAAGATGAATTCCGCTGTTTTAGCAATTTCAGTGATTTCATCCATAAGAGTTTAGACGAATTTTAAAGGAAACTCGATTTCGAAAATTTGACACTCACTGCTCTCTTCGCTATCACGGCAGAGTATGCTGAGCACTCACACTTGAACCAACTCCATAGTCACACTGTCGGTGCTCGCAGCTTGCTCAAAATATGATTTGTGTGGGTGGAAGCACGCGTCATTCTCAAGTCATGTCAGCAAAATAAGCGCTTCTACCGAGATGACGTAAGTCGAAAAACACCCGTCGCGCAAAGAAAAGTATCACTTTCTCCGTATATTTTTTCGGACAAACTCGGCGGTGAGGCTGGGACTAAATACATGCAGGATGAGCCAGCAATCAAAGCCCAAGTCCAATGCATTCCCTTTTACGTTTTCTCTTCATTTCAGTCGAAAAAAGATGCTCAGAGCGAATATTTATTGTGCAAAGGTTGGAAAGAGCCTTTAATTTTTTTCCTGCATCACCACATTTTAATAATTTTTCACACAAAACACACAAAAATAAAAAAAAAAAACACAAAATAAAAGTTTAGAGAAAAAGGAAGCCGTAAGGACGTTATTAAATCTATTCCACATTCAAAAGTAGAGAATTTCTCTCGAGCATTGATAGACTTTTTGTTAATTATTCGATAAATTAGGTTGACAAGGCCTACAATTATAGAAGAGACTGCGATATATACTGTTGTTAACCATTTCAAATATCATTTTTGAAAAACCGGATTGTTGGTTTCTAGAATAGCCAGCACGGAATGATCCCACAAACAGGGTGTCTACAAGTCCGGAATCTCCGGAAAGTCCGAAAATAGTACTGATCTCCCTGGTAAAAATTGGCGATAGGAGCTGCGTTTCAATATACCATAGGAGTTCTTATAGCCGACTGAAGGAGGCGATAGAAAATCATATAGTTGGCTGCAGAAAGTGGCAAAAATCATACGGCCGGGCTACACGAAGCGATAAAAAATTATACAGCCGGGCTATAGTTCCTGTCGCCGGGCTTTACACTTTATCGCGTGGCTGTTGCTTTTTCGCCATCGGCTATAAAAGGCTATAAGAAATTGTGTAGAAATTCGTGTGCTTTGTAAATCCTTAAGTTTGTACGGAATCACCTTAATATTTACAAAACGCTCATTTTTTTTTCATCAATTAAAATGAGAATAATCCATACAGAGTGTGCAAACATTTCAAAGTCATGAGTTGAACAACGCTGACTCCGCCAGATTAAATATTAGAGCCTAACACAAAGCGGAGCGGCGGCGCACTGGCGCCTACAAACCTAACAGGGATACTTCACGCATTGCGCAATGCGTGAAGTATCCCTGTTAGGTTTGTAGGCGCCAATGCGCGTTTCGCGCTAGCTGCCCGCTCGCCGCGCCGCGCCGCAGCGTACGACGGCGCTTGAAGTAACTATTTCACACCAGAGGTATTGCACAGTATCATAAGAAATTGAAGGCGCTCCAACATATTAAGAATGACAGGCATCCTTCAAAAGTACGGAGCTTTCCTCGCAAAATAAAGCAAGATACTACGGCCCAAAAAGAGAGCAGTAGTCCAAAAACTCACTAAGTCCTAGCATTCGTAATTAGTAACGTTTAGCATACACTTTATCGCCAGGCTGTTGATTAATCGCCATCGGCTATAAGAGGCTATAAGAAATTGTGTTGCCGGCTATAGAAGCTATTGGGAATCTTACAGCCGGCGGCAGTAGGTCTATGGTATTTTGGAAGACAGATTCTACTGCCAATTTTTACCAGGGCTTTTAAGGGCGGTCCGGTAGTGCTGAAAAAGTGCGGACATTCCGCTAGGAGGTCCGGAATCTTTCATTGTTGTCGCAATTTGATAATTTGAAATTTTTCGAATTTCTTCAAATGGAGGCACTGAAAAAGTACTGAATTTTTCCGTTGAGAAAGTACTGAGTTTCTCGGGAATGTACTGAAAAAGTACTGTAAAAGTACTGATTGTTGGCCACCCTAGACACCCTGCACAAAAAAGTCAACCTCAAAAGCCCTTAGAAGTTCAAAAGTACATTTTTAAATGGACTACCAGAAAATGAAGCACTACAGCTCATGCTGTTGTATATGAATAATACATGTTATAAGAGCAATTTCCACTTGTATTTGGAAATTCAAGGCGCCTCACAGGAGACCAAAAGTTTAGGACGGTGACAAAAGGGGAAATTCGACCTTTTCCTCCCAGACTCACTTAAAGGACTTGTCGTTTAGAGAGGGCCATGAAGTAATACACTTTGAAACAAGTATGGAAATGTATGGATACTCATGGAACATTTTCTTATACTTTTGTAACGATGGGAAAAGAGCAAGATAGCAGACCGCGATTACTTGACGTCTATGATGCACGCAGTCAGTCGAATGACGAGGCGCTCGGCGTTTGAATTTCGTAGTCGCGCGTGTTGGTTCTCGCGGTCATTGTTTGGTCTTAATACTCCTCACTTGCCTCATTCCTCACCACATTAACCCCTTTTCATATTGCACCTGTCATCATCCATGCATTTGTCCCGCTTTTTTTGCAGTAGAGAAGGAGCTAAGGCCATCAATGCATTTCTTTTGCGAAAGAACTTTCCAAAGAATGGACTACTACCAGACCGCATGCGTGGCCAGATGAATTTTTTAGCGGAGACCTGTCCTCATTTACCTATCCAGGAGGGGTCTGCACTGAGAAAAATCTATGGCCTATAAACCAATTAGTGGCCCATATGGAATACCACTGACACTCGTAAAGGCAACATCTAACAGCTAGTTAGTTACTTAATTTATGACGATCAGCAATCAGGTTATTTACGTTGGGGACCAGGAAACCTTAAATTTTTAAATTTAATTGCTTAAAGATTTTTAAAATTTCGGTGACCACTATTGGATTATTTCAGCTTAAAGTATGGATGTTATGAGGGAGGGAATTTTGAATTTTGATGCGTGTAGCTTAGGTTTTTGTGCAAGAAAGCATAGCACATATACCCTAGTGAAGGTATATTATACCAGTGTCTGTAAATCCAACTGAAGTAAAAAATTTACGAAGGAAATTTTCGCACCTTACGAGGGCTTTTCACGTGGTCTAAAGCGTAAAAAACCCTCAAAAAGAATGAAAACCTGCTTTTATAATAGGAAAAGCTTATCAATTGATCGCAGCAAGATTGCAATGAACGCGACTCATCATTTTCAGCAATAATTACCGTAGGCTTTCTTTTCAATGTCTATAAATCCAACTGAAGTAAAACATTTATTAAGGAAATTCTCGTAGCTCATTAGGGTTTTTCACGTGTTCAAAAGAGTAAAAAATCCTCATGAAGGAAATGAAAACCTGCGTTTATAATAGGAATGGCTCGTTAATTGATAGCAGTACGAATGCAACAAACGCGACTCATCATTTTCGGCAATAATTACACCGCAAACTTTATTTCCAGTATCTGTAAATACACCTTCACTAATTTGATGCTGAAAATTTTCGTACCTGTTAAGGGCTCCTCACGTGTTCGTCGGAATACTCCTGGGCGACGTTAACATCCCAAAACTTAGTCACAAACACCAAACGTTGTCCGCAAAAATCTGCGCACTCCGAAAACCACCCTGTCACACTTTTTCGACGGATTCACGGACAGGAAAACGGAAACTCGCGAATCTCACAGATCGCGTGTCGGCGCGTGGATGAAACTTACGACCGGGACATTAACTTTCTTTGCTCGGGAGCAGAGTCGCGACTGAACCGTGCGCCATGCCGCTCTCGAGAAGCCCCCCTCTCCCCCCTGCCGGGGCCCCCAACTGCCCCCCCCCCCCCATCTTGGGCAGAAGCTCTTTTGCCGCCTCCAGGACTCGCGTGCCGTTGGATTTTGGTTATTTTGGATCGATTGGGCTGTGTTTAGTGAAAGGGTACCAGTTTTCTTTGAAGATGAGTCAAGATCCACCAAGATACAATACATTTGGACTGAGTTAAGCAGAAAGGAACCAACCCACATTTTGGAAAAAATTAAGTTATGAGTGGTTTTGAACTCAACCACTATACTCTACTATCCATCGCCAAAAATTCAAAGTTTTTGTTGGCGCAAATTTTGCAGAAATTGAATTTGAAGTTTATCTTTTACATTGAGTCTTATGCAGGAGCCAAACTTTAAACCTCTTTTTCTCGGTTCGATCCCGATGTGGCTTGGTTCCTTTCTCTTTAACTCCGTCCATTTAAAAGAACATTTGCAAGTGTTAATTTAAAGTGAGTCTAAAAATAGATGCTTCCCCTTTAAAATTTAGTGCAAATTACCGGAGGGCATGGATTCGATCGACATGAATCGATCGAAAAATGAAAACGTGAATCGATCGACGTGAATCAATCGACACCGATTCGATCGACAAAATTCGATCTATTCACGGGCTTGTCATTCGACTCGCAGGTTTGTCGATCGATTCACTGGTTTGTCGATCGATTCACGGGTTCGTCCATCGACTCACGGGTTTGTCCATCGACTCACGGTACGGGTTTGGCTATCGATTCACTGGTTTGTCGATCGATTCACGGGTTTGTCCATCGACTCACGGTACGGGTTTGTCCATCGATTCATGTCTATCGAATCGACACGGGTTTTAAAAATTAATTGTCGATCGAATCGGTGTCGATTGATTCGCGTTGATCGATTCACGTTTACATTTTTCGATCGATTCATGTCGATCGAATCCATACTCTTTATTGTGCTTTCCGTACAGTTTTCCGCCTATTCTGTTAAATTAAAGGCGAACTTTCCATGAAAACCTGTTGGTGGAGCGAGATTAATTGTAGTTTTCGCATCCACCTCGATGAAATGCCTGTCCAGAGAGATTAAATGCTGCTTTCAAGTTTTAGGTGCTCAAAGCTTGAAAGTCGAATTTATTTTCCGAGAATGCAGCTGAATCGCTTTAGTTTTGTGAATGCAATAAAATACTACATTGAGGTTCAATTTTCATTTCCCAGAATGAAGTGATGAGGCTCCGTCGGATGAATTGAAGGTTTAGTTCTGCGAATCAAAGTTTTGGTTCAGCGCACCAAAAAACTTGGGTTCACATGAGACATGTTCCACATCGACCGAAGTTTTTCGATTCTGTGAGATGAGACTTCAATTATTTGAATTCGACATGGATTTAACCGCATTGAAGTTGAGCCCTGTGCCCTTTGAATTGGTCAACTTGCTCGACTGACGGCGTATTCCTATGAGCCGAAAAAGATCCCTAAGTTTACTAACATGCTGAAGAAGAACGCCGTATGAACATCCGAGAGTTGCCAAATTTCGCCGGATAAAACATATATTTTTGAGGAAAGTTATACATATTTTTCCGTGAAATTTTCGGATACGCTAGATCAAGTTGCGAACAAAATTATCGGGAAAATTCGAAGAGGATTATTCAACATTTTGCCAGTAAATTCTGTTTTTAGGAAAGGAAAGGTGGCAACGTCTAAAGGCTCATACGGCGTTTTTCGTCAACACGGCAGTATAAGGGTCCTCTCTGCTCCTACCAGTGGCGTGGCGTGGTTCGATATATGTCGATATTACCCCATTTGCAGCTATGGTAAAGAATCGATTAATAAGGTGTTTGGTGCGAACGCCCTATTTATCGATCCTTTTCCATAGGTTTAAATGGCATAACAATCGATATATAGCAATTCACGCCACGCCACTGGCTCCCACTAATTCAGTCAGAAATTGCCACTGTGATGTCATGCGCGCAAAATGACGGCCAAATTAATTCTGTTCCACCTCCCGTGGCTCCTTCCTGCGCTTCTGGTCCGAGCTTACGAAATGAGCTGATGATGATAAGTAAACACTCCGCTTTAGCGATCGACTGGAGTTGAGCTTTGACTTCCGCAGATCAATCGCGCATTAAGCATCTGGAGACACTTCAAGAGGACATGCCGTCACTTTCTCTCCACTCGTGCACCTTATCTCATTGCAACTCGTGCACAGCAGACTGAAAACCAATCCTAGTATTTGTTCTGCGTCTGAAATATTTGAGCATTTTTCAAGGAAAAATCCGCCGGGTTTTCCAGGAATGTAGTAGCCTACGTCGAGGTACGTTTTCCAAGTCACCCAGTGGGCGTCTTTATCACCGGTAGGTCGGTTGCGCGGGTCACAGAATCGTGTTTTGATGCTTCATTCTTGTAGATTATCCAAAAATAATACGATTCGTCCAAACAACTACTTTCTACGTTCAATATTAACCGAGATATCGTCCTTTGAAATGTTGGGTTTTTGACGTTATCCACCGCGGTACTGACACCTTCAGTTTCTTCCACCTTGCTTTCATCAGTACATAAGACGCACATTCGCACTGGTTAACCAACGTACATTGATGAAACTCGGATGGAAGCAAGGTGGAAGAAACCAAAGGGCGTCACTACCGCGGTGGATGACGTCAAACCCCGACTCTCCAGAGGGCGATATTTTGGTTAACATTGAACGTAGAAAGTTGCTCATTGGTCAGATCTTTTTATTTCTAGCTAATCTACAAGAATCAAGCATTAAAACACGATTCTGTGACCAGCGCAACTGACCCATTCTCGGCGGTTTTAAGGACCCAGGACCCTAATGGTAGAAACTGAAAACCGATTTAAGGTGAAAAATATAAAATTTCATTTTTCGATCTTAACGCTTTCTAATTCTTCTCAAGAAAAATAGTAAAGATCTCGAGTTATGATAATCGTTGATAATGTTATAAGCGTCTGAAGTGAATCGTTCCTAAGGCAACATTTTTGATATGGTCAACCAATTTGATGAATTTCGTGTTTAAGTGGAAACTACTGAATGAACTGAACACGAGGATACCCTATTGGTTCATGAATTGAACAATTATTGGAGAAGATATGACAAAATTATCTAATCTGCTGAATTACATGTGTTTGAATGGAAAATGCCGCCAGATAACGTCACCAGGCAGTGCATTTTCTCACTTTTAAATTTATTTTCATACTATTTCCCATATTAGAAAAAAATTACAAAAAGTACTGTGAAATCACCTCTTTACGCACTTTCAGATGAAGCGAAAAAAAATGTGAATGCAAATTCTCCATCGGTGAAAATGTAATCTTTATTCCCGTTTGTGACACCGTGAAGGCCTGAAATACGGGAACCAATCAGGAATGGATTTGCATTGTCTTTACTCTCAGTATGAAGGGACTCTAAGTAAGAGTAGAAAGGAGGAGTTCAGTCACCTTCAGACCTTCACCGACATTTCCGAAGAAGGGAAATTATCTCGGAGTGTTTTAATCGCAGCGTTTGTTGGTCTTTTGTATCGGCCGAGCGAGGCGCGGGGCGCCAGGGTCCGGTTCCCCCCGAGCACTTACGTAGCGCACGTCCAACTCGCCATTCGCAATTTCTATATCGCGGAATGTTTTCTCCGGCGAAACAGGTCGGCCCGTAGAAAGTGGCTCACTGTGCTCGAGCACCTAGGGCTTCCCTTCTTTGGACCCAGTTTTGCTCGGTGAGTTGCATTATTTTTTTTTCAGTGTCAAATTTCGGAATAGCACTGTACCTGCAAGAGTGCAAGACGATTATTGAAATGGATAGGCAAAGCAATAGACAAAGAAGACGAGAGATATGGAGGGATCCCATTCGTGGAAGCGGGTGGTTGCAATGCACTGGAAAAATAAAACACATTGGATCTAGAGTCCAGACTCTTGAAAACATTGACAAGAAAAAATACTCTTGATTCAATCGGATTTTTGCTTGAATCAAAACGAAATCCGCTTAAATTAAGAGGCTCGGTTCTTGATTTAAGCTACATTGTGATTGAATCGAGAGTACTTTTTCTTGTCGATGTATTTAAGAGTCTGGACTCTAGATCCAATGTGTTTTTTTTCCAGTGTGGACTAACGAGGTAGGTAATAGACTAACTAACAGCAACCCACGCAAGAGACCCGATAGTTAGTCCATCATTTTCTCTCTTAGTCTATAACAATCACCAAGTTTAATCAATAGGATCGCTCCATACTCCCTATGTTTTCTTTGTCTATAGCTTTGTCTATAAATTTCAATAATCAGTCCGCAGGACCGATGTTGGGAGAACATGCGTAAGTGTGTATGAATTGTTTTGTAAATTTAGAATTTTGCCGAAAACCTTTGTGGAACACATTGCTCGATAACAAATTTAGTCAAAATAAAAGAATTAATGAAGAGAAATTTGGGCGAAAAGTTGAAGGTAAACTCTGAAAATATCTAAAACTATGAAAAATCAGTATGGTTTAAAAGATATAGCAGAAAAAAGATAAATATCGGATGTCCCTTGCAAGAAATGTATTCCTACAAATCTTCACTGCAATTTTTACTGTACACCGTTTAGCCGCGATCCATGGATTTGCATCGAGTACATTTTCCACTAGGACCGAATTCTGTCGGTCCTTCCACCATGCTTAAATATAATTGACGTGCTTGGTAATTCAATAATTAAATAAGCCTAATTAAAGGTGTACAGCGCAAGGCTCAAAACACGGTGTGCAACTTCGGCAGGCACTGTGTAGTAGGCAATTCGCACGTCGAAATATGTGAAATGGATGTAGCGTTTGAAGTATTCACGCGATGTCGAAGGCGCTGAACATGATCCGCTAAATATACGTGTAACGGTGCACAGTTTGAAGTATTCCTACGATGTTGAAGGCGCTTAATATGATACGGGCGGTCGAGCCTTTTATTCCCCACGACGATTCGAATTCGCGGTGTCAGCGAATTAAAAAGAAGAGGTGCATCTTTTTGGCGGAAAAACTCTGCAAGTGCTTTGATTTTGATAACAACGCATAAATTATTGCTCGCACACTGAGTTTTAAGTATATAACCGCAGATGCGCAAAAGGGCTTTACATACAATTGTTCTTTGTTTTGAAAATCAAGTATACAGCAGCGGCGCACAGATTTGGCAACACTGTCATGTTTTTATGTTCATCCGACACACAATAGAACAGGTCAATGGGAGACGTTGGACAAGATTCGGAAACTTTAAAAACTCATAACTCCATTATTAAAAAAACGTCGTGGTCCTCAAAGTGGGGTCTCATTGGGTTTCTCGTAAAATTTACTCTCTAAAGCACCTCTCAAACTTTAAAATTCAACGAAACAAATATCTAAATTTGAAATTTCAGTGAAAAAAAAAATCATGTTTAACCTCTCCAATTGACTTGATCCACCGTGCGACGCATCTATTCAGAATTAAAGGCCAAAATTTGCGAAGCCACTTTCTCAAAACTTCAAATGAGTTTTCCTCAAAGCAAACGGTTTTCAAAGACACCCTCCCACCGGCAATCTCTTTGATTGCTCCCTTGCAACCCCCCTCCCCCCGCCCCCCGCCCACCAGGCTCCATAGGCGGATATAGCAAAGTGGCAACATCGTTTTTCATCATTTAAACCTATGGGAATGTATCGATTCTTGGAGGGACCAGGTGCTCCGACATGAATCGATTATTTAACATAGGTTTAAATGGAGGGTATCCGGTGTTGCCAAATTGCTGGATCCGCCTCTGCCAGGTTCCTGCCGAAAAAGCGAACAACGGAACGATTTATGAGCGCGTTTCCCACTACTGCATCAGGCATGGTTGATGACTCGTAGTATATTATCGACGACGCGTGAACTTGATTTTGGAGCAGATCAGAGATGACCCTGATTGGTGATTACGTCAAGGCAGCGAAACTGGAAGCCAATCGCGAAAGTGAAACGCCGGAGCTTGGAGCGGAACGCGACGGAGGTACCTGGAATAGCGAATGGCAGCGTCCCGATTTCGAACTTGTTGCTCCTGCCCGGAGTGGAGTAGGCCACAGGGCTGCGCCCGGAGGGCACCCCAGCCGCACAGTGCGGGTCTTGCACCCATGCGGACTGATGTTCTCGCTGCTCTGTGGCTCGAGACTCGCACCCATGATCGGATAACGCGCGTCCGTCGCTTTAACTTTCTTCCACTTCCAGATAGTTTGCTCGGTAAAAACACTATCGTCGCGCGGTTTGTGCATGTCATCCAGCGCTATTGCCATCTTGTGTTTAAGCCTAGATGCACGAAGCATTTAAGACCGGAAAGGACAGGGGGTTGATTATTGAAATTGATAGACAAAGCTATAGACAAAAAAGACATATGGAGTATGCACTGGGAAAAAAAAACACATTGGATCTAGAGTCCAGACTCTTGAAAAAATTGACAAGAAAAAATACTCTCGATTCAATCGGATTTTTGCTTGAATCAAAACGAAATCCGCTTAAATTAAGAGGCTTGGTTCTTGATTTCAGCTAGATTCTGATTGAATCAAGAGTACTTTTTCTTGTCGATGTTTTTAAGAGTCTGGACTCTAGATCCAATGTGTTTTTTCCCAGTGTGGAGCGATCTTGTCGGTTGAAATGGGTGGTTCCTATAGACTAATTGGACAACATTTTGCAATTAAGAACTATAAATTCCGTTCCGGTTTAAAAACAACGTATGTACAATTAGTTGCCTTATGCACATAAGTGTTTTTTCAGATGAGCCAGAATTTATAGATCCAAATTGCAAAATGAAGTCCAATTGTAAGAGAGAAAATGATGGACTAACTAGGGTCTCCCGTGGGTTGCCGTTAATTAGTCTATCACCTACCTCCTTTGTCTATTGCAACATTCACTTCCACCAATAGGATACCTCCAACCTCCATGTCTCTTTTGTCCTCTTTGTCTATAGCTTTGTTTATCAACTTCAATAATCGACTTGTAGGGGTGCTTTTTGACGCAAGTAAGACAAGAGCATCCCTCGAAAGTTTTTTTCAAGCTGCACCTTGAGAAATGAAAAAAAAAATTGTAAAAATTAAATTTTGGAGGTATTAGGAGGGTGAGAATCAGTCACCCCCTAATATTTTGAAAACGTTTTAAATATTGAAGTGGAATTGAAAAAAAAGGGTCTTTAATGAGAATTTTTAATATTTTCCCTTATCACATCATCTTTGTCATCCGAGAATATTTCTAAATTTACACCAATCAATGTTAGGTTCGAAAGAGCGCACATCCAAATGGAATTATGACGGTGAAAAAAGTTAGGTTGAAGAAGGGATCACGAAAAAAAGAGCATTTGGATGATATGGACATTTCCAATTAATTGAAGGTGGTGCCCCATTTAATTGTGGTAGCAATCCAATAAATTAGATGACAAAATTCAAGTTCTCTCAAATATATTTCGGCAGTTTTCCAAAATGCAGGGTTACTTGAGACTTGAAAATGTTTCCAAAAAATCGAAGTACCTCCAAGAATTTTTCAAAGCGTCTCAACCCTGACCAGGACCACAGCATTTCTAAAAAGTCTAAAAAACATGCGTTACGCGTAGCCGATCTATAACTATTGTTGTCAGAGGAGAGAGATATAAAATGGGTTGCCATTTCGGCTGATGCTATTGTAAGTAATAGGCTTTCACTATCGGCTTATTTGCAAGCTCGTCTTCAAAAACGTGCCCATATCGGCTCTATGCGCCGACCAAGAACGATCTGTCGCCTGGCCAAGCATCAATCATGACATTTCACAGTGCCGTCTGTCGAGATGCACTCTCCTTGCGTTCGAGATCATCATCCGACAACAATAATTTTAAGGTGCTTGCTCTTAAACCTGCCATGAATGGTCTTTGTCGAAAGGCGGCGGCTGTGGAGTTTCTTCTGCTTTTCATAGTGAAAGCTCTCGATCCGTAATTTAATCTCGGTTTTTTTTTTTTATTTTATTTTTATTTTTGGTATCACTGCAACCAAGATGGTGATTCTTTTATTTTCCCTGCATATGATAGAAAATCGTTCTTATTTTTGCTTTTATTGTAGCATGTATAACACTGGAAGAAAAAAAACACATTGGATCTAGAGTCGAGACTCTTAAAAACATCGACAAGAAAAAATACTCTTGGTTCGATCAGATTTAAGCTTAAATCAAGAACCAAGCCTCTTAATTTAAGCGGATTTCCTTTTGATTTAAGCTTAAATCTGATTGAGTCATGAGTCCTTTTTCTTGTCATTGTTTTCAAGAGTCTGGACTCAAGATCCAATGTGATTTTTTCCAGTGAATTATTTCACTTCGGAAATTACGGGATGGGTAGATCACTCAGTATTGTGGAGTCTGCACGACAAACAAATTTTCAGGATATTGACGGGAGAGCTTGGAGAGTTCTTTTCGCCGTGTTTCTTTTTTGCATTCTTAATTTCAAGGCATTTCCAACCAGCTTTTATGAATAATCATTCCCTCCGCCTTTTCGAGTACGCCGGGAAGGTTTACTCATGCATAACTGCTCGATCTTCAGACATAAGGATCAGATGCTCAGCTTACTACTGGTTCTACTTCTCAGAATTGTGGACTGCACCAGACAAAAATATTTTCAGGAAATTGACGAGGATTTTCGAAGTATCTGAGAAAACGTTTTTAGGGGTTTCCTTTTTTCCTTTTTTGGGGCTGCTTCTCTCCAACCTCCGTCCCCCCCCCCCTCTTCATTTTCGAATGGAGTATTAGGTACCTTTCCAGGATCGCAACGGAACTTGACAAATTAATTAATTGAACCCTCGAATTGCTCTTTTCAATGCTGAATTCTTTTCTTTGCGATATTTCTGGTTAACTCAACCTGGTTAACTTAAACTCAGAAGTGAAGTGGGTAATATTAATGAAACCTCAAGTAAAATCGCATGAAATTGTAAAAATGATGAGGTTCAGGATTTCGAGTGTCTCGCGGAACTTCCATAGCAAGGACCTTCCCCCAGAACAGATCTTCCAGATCGTTTTTTTATATTCTTTAGAAATCCTAGTAGTGGCCTCCACGGATAGAAACTTTACTTTTAGAAGTCTGTAGATGAAGAAATGACAAAGATCTCATTAGTCCATTAACAATAGTCGGTTAGCTATTTTTCTGAACGCTCGTTTAAGTCTACGACCCAATGGTTCCGTTCAAGTATGGCACAGTGGTCTTGAAGCAAAAAAAATAAAATAAAATAAAATAAAAAAATAAAAAAAAATGCGACAAAAATGCACCCAAAAATGGTTTGCAGGGGGTGAGTCTATGGTACGCGTGGACTTAAAATCAAGAAAAATCAAAATCTTGGCTGATCCTAATTTCGAGATATCGCCATTTAAAATTTTCATAGTAAATTCAAGTTTTCTACTGATTTTGATCAGCTTTTTTATTTATTTGTCTATTGAATCGGTGTTGATGGGTTTACGTTCTTATTTTTCGCTCGATTCATGTCGATCGAATACATACCTTCTCGTTACATGCAGACTACCTATCATACTCTTTTTTTTTTAACCGAACGATTCGCCTTCTGCTGCATCTGCAGCAATCGTTGTTACGAATATATCGTACGAGCTAATTTCAGCACATTTAATACTTGACTCTTTGAAGGCGTTTTATGTGCAAAAGTAATTCACCTTCAGCTGCGTTTGCAGCAATTGTTGTTTCGAATATGTTGTGCGTGCTGATTCTAGGCCATTACATACTCGACCCTCTGAAGGCGTTTTATGTGCGCAAGTAGAGCACCCTGTTGGAGAACAACAGAAGTGAGATTGAATGAATCACTCGATCCCTACTTCGTTCTTTCTCCGAAAGATGGCGATACTTACACACATAAAACGCCTTCGGAGAGTCGAGTATGTAATGACCTAGAATCAGCACGCACAACATATTCGAAACAACAATTGCTGCAAACGCAGCTGAAGGCGAATTACTTTTGCACATAAAACGCCTTCAAAGAGTCAAGTATTAAATGTGCTGAAATTAGCTCGTACGATATATTCGTAACAACGATTGCTGCAGATACAGCAGAAGGCGAATCGTTCGGTTAAAAAAAAAGAGTATGATAGGTAGTCTGCATGTAACGAGAAGGTATGTATTCGATCGACATGAGTCGAGCGAAAAATAAGAACGTAAACCCATCAACACCGATTCAATAGACAAATAAATAAAAAAGCTGATCAAAATCAGTAGAAAACTTGAATTTACTATGAAAATTTTAAATGGCGATATCTCGAAATTAGGATCAGCCAAGATTTTGATTTTTCTTGATTTTAAGTCCACGCGTACCATAGACTCACCCCCTGCAAACCATTTTTGGGTGTAGAAAACTTGCGCATTTACTATGAAAATTTTAAATAGCGATACCTTTAAGTCCATTCGTACCATAGACTTACCCCTTGCAACCCGCTTTTGGATACATTTTGTCGCATTTTTTTTTTTTTTTTTTTTTTTTTGCTTCGCGACCAATGTGATGGGCTGAGTTCAACAGTTCAACAGTTTTCAAAGCGCACCAAATCGCATTTTGGAAAAAATGATTTGGGGGTGATTCTGAATTCACCTTGCCGTAAATGTTCACGCTATTTTTCTAACCGCTCGTTTAAGTCTCTGAGCCATTGGTTCAGTTTGAGTATGGACAGAGTTTATAATTATCAGAAACGCATTAAGTCGCATGGGGGGGGGGGGGGATGATTTGGGGTGATTTGGAATTCATTTACACTGAGAGTTTCAACACCACATTTGGTCAATAACAGGAAGTAAAACAAATAATAACCCCAACCTTCGGTTGACAATTTCAAGAGAAAACGCCAGCTGGTTTTCTTGAAGAAATTTAATAAAAAACGAATGTAGAGTACCACCGTCGCAATTGAAGGAATGCTTTTTCCCAGTCTTTCCATTGATCTCTGTGCTAAATTCACCGCAAACTGTACCAACAGCAACACAAAATTTAAGTTGGTTTGTGTTTCATCATTTTTTGTAACCATGCACAAGGAATCATTTTTTGATGTTCAATATTTTCGATTGTTTTCAGATGGGCTGTATCAACTGTGATGACTCGACAGAATTTTGTACCCTCAGCTGACGAAAAAAGATCTGTTAATGCGTTCATTCCCATGTGGGATATGTGCAACCATGAAAATGGAGAAGTAAGCTGTTTTTTATTTTCTTCTTAATCGTTGAATATGCTAGAATGAACAGCTAAAAAACACAATAATCTTCCGCAACTATCTCCGCCACATAATTATAAATACAAGTTATTCCGTCGTCGTGGATGAATTGCCGAGAACAAAATATAGAGATTGAGAAATAAAAAAAGAGAAAATATCAAATTGAAATGTGCAAATAAACAAGTGCGTACTTTGTCCCAAGAGAAGAGACGTTCTCGTAATCTGGATTGCAGAATGACTATATCAGCATAGCTTGCTCAATCGCACATATAAACGCCTTCAAGTGAGAGGATCTGCAATCTTAATGCTCAATGATCACGAATTGTTGCCTACTCCGATGACATCAGTAATGCATTCTCTTATTATGGCTCGGTGTGGTATTTCGCCGAGTTCAATACTGCCGTGCTAAGGAAGAACGCCGTATGAACATTCGAGAGTTGCCAAATCGCCACAGATAAAACATCTGTTTTTGAGGAAGATTGTGCGTATTTTTTCATGAAATTTCCAGACATTTTAGACAAAATTACGAACAAAATTGTCTGAAAAAATTAAAGAAAAACATTCAAAATTTTCCCGGTGAATAAGGTCTTTATTGAAGGAAATGTGGCAACGCCTGAAGGTTCATACGGCGTTCTTCCTCAGCACGGCAGAATAGGACCAAACGCATTTTTACTATCGGGTTGTGAACGTTCCGCTCGCACTCGACGACGTGTTTTTTTTTTTTTTTTTTTTTTTTTTTTTTTTTTTTTTTTATTAAATATAGTATCTATGAATATTATTAAAGGCTTACACCTTACTGGTGCATACAGTGGTTGTCCCTCCCCCCCCCCCCTCCAATAATGAAAATTCACTGCCAAGTATCATTTTTCGTTCACTTCAAATTCTAAAATCTCTAATATTTTCTATAATTTTTGACAGACCCTGCTAAAAATGGTGAGAACAAATGAATAGAAAATCAAAGTCATATGAATAGAATTTCAACTCGTATGAATAGAATTTCAACTTATATGAATATAATTTAACTCATATGCGCAGAATTTCTCTATACAGTTTTCGCCAACTCGTATGACTAGAGATTTCAACTCACGTGAGTTCAGCGTTGAATCTACCGTGTCCGATATCTCAGAAACTAGTCACCGCATCAAAAAAATCATAAGAACTAAATGTTTTTATTTTTCAAATTCACATACCAAGTCGGTGTCTCCTGGTCAAAAACAGTACTTCTGAAAAATGAAAAAAATTGGATTCATGTGAGTTGAACTTTTCTTCTCTTTTGAGTAGAATATTCTAGTGATATAAGTAGAATTTCTTCTCACATGCGTAGAATTTCTTCTCATTTAAGTAGGAAGTTCTACTCATGTGATTTGGCGAATTCTGAACAGCCTGCTTGTCATTTTTAGCAGGGGTGTTTTTGCTGTTTTTAAATCAACTCTCATTAAATGTGACTTTAAACTACATTTGATCACATTATTTCAAGCTTACCATTGGTTTACAACTGTGTAGCTGCCGCTTTTGCACAAAAAATATAACCATTTATATAAGCGAAAAATTCGATTTAAAATAAGTTGAAGTTTCAATAATTCTCAAAGATCGAAGGTAAAAGGATTAAGCCACTGCATCAAAAAGTAGTGTTTGTTGCATACCTGCAGATCGAAAGAGTTGCTCTTATTGTGTATTGCACCAAAATTGATCACACTAAGTTAGCATTTTTCTTTGCATTGCAAACTGCATTTGGATGGTGAAACTATCAGACTCCGTATCTCGGTTTCCGACGTTGCAGACTTCCTATCATACTATATTTTTGCAACGGAAAACTACTCAACGTCAATTCTCGAAAACCTCTGTGATTTTTCTTCTTCCTGCGAAAGAAACCCTGTGAAAACCTCAAGGAATGATTATGAAATGAATAAAGTTTATTCTCCTTCAGAACAATAAAATGGGACGGAGATTTTTAAACATCACAGACGAAATACGTGGTCTGGTAGTTTTACCGTCGAATTATCATCCGTCTGATAGTTTCAAATCGGCCAAACGATTTAAAATATGGCTGCGATAGGATTGCGCAAATGCCCCATTTTTTACCTTTTTGGAAATGTATAGGATTGCGCGAATTTTTCTAATTCTGAAAATTCACATGTTTGCGCGAATATTCAATATTCAACGAGGAAGCGTTAATCTGCAACCGTGGTAGTTTGTGGTAGATAACTACATCGCGGAAGCCTGTTCATTCCCTTCTCACTTACGGGTATGTCTCTCTTCGATGGATAGCCCTCGCAGCACGAATGGCTCAGAGAACTTTCATAGACATTTCAAAAGTGGACTAGGGGTCTGGCAGCTACGCGGCCGCCAACCACTGAAAAAAACTACACGTAAAAAATCTTAGAACAACCATGTTCAAGTTTTTCAAGAGGTGACGAATGGATTCAAAATCCGACGGGTACACCCGAGATAAAGCGTATATTTATCTCTGATTGCAACGTTATGCACGACTTTCGTGTTTTATTTTTAATAAACGTTTTTAAAACGCTACTCACCGTTTTTCTGAAAAATTTCTGGGAATTTTCCTAAATAATCTCAAATAAACGTATCGAAAATTTCGACGCGATATTTTCGTTTTCAATGTAACCAACAAAAAAATTAAATTTCATCCTAGTCTCTGAATCGTTACAATAAGGACACATATTTCCCCTTCAATTGTGGTAAAAACCGGAGTAGAAACTCAAACATGATGACACGCAGTCCTATACAGCATTCCTACAGTGCGTTAATATACCTACGTTTCACGCCAACTGACCGACTGCATTGCGATTGGTGCAATGCGAGAAGTATTCATACAGTCTTGTAGGCGCTAATATGCGTGTCGCGCCGATCGCACTGTTTGGCGCGATGCGTGAAGTATTCCTAAAGTCTTGCAGGCGCTAATATACGTTTAATACCGACCGCCCATGTTTGGCATCGAATAATAGGGCTTAAAAGTTAAGAGGCCTGTGATGTCTCGACGCCGTATGAGCATTCCAACGTTGCCTCGTTTCTCCCGATTAAATATTTTTTCCGAGGAAAGTTAGGAAAGTTCTTTATACCCACGACCATTATTCAATCTTTTCACTTCAATTTATCATTAGGAGGTAAGACATGGATGACTCGTCGACAAACTAACCTAAACTAGCGTTGACATAAAAATTCGTATATTTTCTAACTGTTTCCTGGTTTGCCAAACTTCTACCTTAAATTAACTTCATTTTAGATTCGCGCAATCCTGTAGCAGATGTTAAGGTTTCTATTCGCGCAATCCTCATATATTTTCTTAGACCTTTCGCGCAATCCTGAATTACCGTGAAATATTACAATGTGAGGGGCTTGGAGGACAAGGCGCATAAGTAAAGTTTTTTCTATTTCGAGGAATACGTATTTGAAGTTCCGAAATTACATGGATCCTCCATGGCGGAAAGAAAGTTTAAGCTGACTTTTTGATGCTTAAAACTTTGAATTTGGGAGCGAATTTTTCGCAGAATATGCGTTAATACTAGTTTTACTTGAAATCATCATTAGGTATCTCAATTTTTTCGAAAACTGCACTACGCGCCTGGTCCTCCAAGCCCCTCATTTTATGGTGCAAAAATACTGCAACTTCATCTCAATCTGTTCGGTGGAAAATGCAGTCTGGATAAGAATGCTTTTACGATAATAATTATTTGATCACGGGTTTTCTGAACAGCCTTCGACGATTTACAATTTCATGGTGCAAAAAAATTGCAACTTTATCACAGTCTTTTCGTTGGAAAATGTAGTCTGGATAAGAGTGCTTTTACGATAATAATTATTTGATCACGGTTTTTCTGAACAGCCGTCGACGATTTACAATTTCATGGTGCAAAAAAATTGCAACTTTATCTGATGCCGCAATCACACGCTGAATTTAGCAGCTGAATGTGGAATAGTCAACAGTCATCGCCCAACGGCTGAAATTCAGCAAATTCGAGTTATTTTCATCCAGATGTGTATCGAGTCTACTCGAATAGTTCAGACAAATCCAACATTAGTCCGATGGTTGCTGAGAATCGTTGCTGAATTTTGCGCGTCATGCGCAACATTTAGGCATCGGTCCGATGACTTCCACATTCAAGCCACATTCAGCGTGTGATTGCGGCATCGGTCTTTTCGTTGGAAAATGCAGTCTGGATAAGAGTGCTTTTACGATACTAATTATTTGATCACGGTTTTTCCGAACAGCCGTCGACGATTTACAACGCGGAGACGAAGGAAAGCCAATGCGTAGCGTGGCGGAAATTCAGCGTCGGGAAGCAAGTGTTCATTTTCTACGGGGTGAGGACGAACGCGGATTTCCTGGTCCACAACGGATTCGTGGCCATGGACAACAAACACGATGGTATCCAGCTCAAACTGGGCATCTCCAAAGCGGACCCTCTACACGACGACAAGGCCACCATCCTCAAAGAGCTCGAAATCCCACCCGCCGGCGAATTCCTCGTCAAAACCGGGAACGAGCCGGTCGATGGCCAACTTTTGGCTTTCCTCAGAGTCTTCAGTATGGAAAAAGGTGAGTCCTCCCAC
Organism: Bemisia tabaci; assembly: GCF_918797505.1. NCBI lineage: Eukaryota > Metazoa > Arthropoda > Insecta > Hemiptera > Aleyrodidae > Bemisia > Bemisia tabaci. The sequence goes on along the minus strand of NC_092799.1, from coordinate 46,161,462 downwards.
CCTGCAAAGCGATGCCCAAGCAGCAGTGATCCTGGTAAGTTGCCATTTCAACGGAGACCAGCGGACTGATTCCCGAGTACCCAAGTAGCATTTTTCAACGTAGAAGTTGCAGCAAGTTGAAACAATGTTGGTATTTGTTGCAACAGAGTTGCAACTTTCGGTCAACTTATGGTCGGTAAGTGCCGGTTTTCGGCGATCTGATCGGAAGACAAAGTTGCAACCTGCTGAGATTGCAAAATTGCTGAACCGAAGTTGTTTAAAATCTAAAGCTGGCATCCAACAATACTTTGAAGTTGAAACATGTTTCAACTTAATTACAACTAGTTCCAACAATGATAGCTCCTTCGGGAGAGAGAGTAGGCAATCTGCACATCAATCTATTAGTCGCAAGAATCAAACGATTTTGTTGCAACCTCTGCTACTTGGGTAGCAGTGATCGCGATAAATAGCGATTGTATCGGTTGGCTATCGCGATTATATCGGTAGCAATATATCGAGATATTATCACATTAAAAATTGCGATATTTGGCGATTAAATCGCTACAAATCGCAATTTTTGGTACGATGAAATCGTGATCAATTTTCGTCGATAAAACCGAGATTAAATCGCCATTCATCGCGATTTTTATTTCGAAAATATCGCGATAAATTGTCGGGCGATAAATGCGCGATTTTATCGCGATAAGATCGAGGATAATCGATCAGATGTTGATAATCCTGTCGATTTTTCCGTTTAGAAACGCTACTTGGGAAGCAGCAGTGATCCTGATAAGTTGCCATTTGAACGGAGACCAGCGGACTAATTATTAAAATAGATGGACAAAGCGATAGACAAACAAGACACGGGGCATATGGGGCGATCCTGTTGGTTGAAACGAATGGTTATTAAAGACTGAAGGGGTAAATGATGGACTAACTGTAGGGACTCTTGTGGGTTGCTGTCAGTTAGTCTATCACTTGCCTCCTTCGTCCATTGCAACCACCCTCTTCCACCAATAGAGTTGCTTCATTCACCCTATGTCTTCTCTGTCTATAGCTTTGTCTATCGATTTCAATAATCAGCCTGCAGTGGCGTGGCGTGTTTTGCGATTTTTCGATTGATCTGTCATTTAACGAATGGAAAAGGATCGATAAGCAGGATGTTTGCAACGAACACCTTAATAATCGATTCTTTATCGCAGCTTCAAATGGGGAAATATCGATCATTGACGCCTCGCGACTAAACTGACGGAGACTGTATCGAAATTTTATCGACGTCAATTTAGCGGTCTGTATAATATTGCGTCCGTGTACCCTCAAAGTCTTGAGGATACTGAAAATGTTATCCTCAGATCACTGTGCAACCAAAAAAAATGACAAAAATGTCTCCCGGACGAGATAAGGTGATTCCAATGTATTTTGAGGCGCTGAATCCGAATATGACCTCCGTTTTTTCCCATCACCCTCCAGTTTTCCGGAAAAGTCGATTTTACCCGGAAAAATGGCCATTTTCGGGCATTTTTGGTGTTTTTGCGACTATTACCCCCTGCAGAATGTAGGTAAAATTTTTCTCCAGTACGAGAAACGGCTATTCCGATGTATTTTGAGCCGCTAAGTCCGAAAATGACCTTCATTTTTCCCTGTCACCTCTCAGTTTTCCGGAAAAGCGACTTTTCCCCTGGAAAATGAGCAAATTTGAAGTATATTTGTCGTGCATGCAATTTATTTGTATAAATTTTTCTGGACCCGTAGTACAGTCATTCTTATGTATATCAAGCCGCTGTTACCGAATATGACCTCGGTTTTTTTCCATCACCCCCCAATTTTTCGGTAAAGTCGATTTTTCCGAGCCTAAATTTGTGTACAAGCTTTCCCGGACTCAAAGGGGATCAAAAATATATTTTAAACGTGTCCGCGACGTGCGATATATCGATTCTTATGTATTTTGACTCGCTGAACCCGAATATGATCTTGGTTTTTTCCGATCACCCACGATTTTTCCGGAAAATCGATTTTCCTTGGTTATCTACTTTTTTATAGGTGTTTTTTGGACGATTTTCCTGTTGTGAGGAGTCTAAAAAATTTTCTGAGATCCTCTCTAGGTCTCTTCTGCTATATTAACAGCAGATGAATCCAAATTTGACCTCAATTCATCTCTGACAACCCCCCGTTTTCTAGAAAGTCCGATTTTTCCGGGAAAAAAGCTTTTCCGAACCGTCCCCACCTCCAGGGAAATTTGAACATTTTTCTGCACGTGTGATACATCGATTCTTATGTAATTTGAGCTAGAAAACCCGAATATGACCTCATAAATTCGTTATCACCCACCATTTCAACGGAAAAATCCAAGATCATATTCGGGTTCAGCGAGTCAAAATACATAAGAATCGATATATCGCACGTCGCGGACACGTTTAAAATATATTTTTGATCCCCTTTGAGTCCGGGAAAGCTTGTACACAAATTTAGGCTCGGAAAAATCGACTTTACCGAAAAATTGGGGGGTGATGGAAAAAAACCGAGGTCATATTCGGTAACAGCGGCTTGATATACATAAGAATGACTGTACTACGGGTCCAGAAAAATTTATACAAATAAATTGCATGCACGACAAATATACTTCAAATTTGCTCATTTTCCAGGGGAAAAGTCGCTTTTCCGGAAAACTGAGAGGTGACAGGGAAAAATGAAGGTCATTTTCGGACTTAGCGGCTCAAAATACATCGGAATAGCCGTTTCTCGTACGGAGAAAAATTTTACCTACATTCTGCAGGGGGTAATAGTCGCAAAAACACCAAAAATGCCCGAAAATGGCCATTTTTCCGGGTAAAATCGACTTTTCCGGAAAACTGGAGGGTGATGGGAAAAAACGGAGGTCATATTCGGATTCAGCGCCTCAAAATACATAGGGATCACCTTATCTCGTCCGGGAGACATTTTTGTCATTTTTTTTTTGTTGCACAGTGAATTATATTTCGAACATAAAAAGTATGACTTACAAATTACTAAGTATTCCGAGAAATTGCTGTAGTCAAAGTTTGTAATGGATTAATATTCGAAATGGTATAAATCTCTTTCAAAAAAGAAGTCACAAAGGCAAAAATGTGGCAGTTCTGAAATCAGCATTAAAACAGATAAGTATCTATGCCCATAAAAAAAAAAAAAAAGATCAGACAAGACCATATCAATTCCAGTTTTATTCAATTTTAGTGGAATTTTTCACTTTTAAGAAACAAGAATTGTGAAAACTTTTTACTTGTTGGTCCCCATGAGGGCAGTTCTGCTGGTTTAACAGTGGTTGTTTAATATTTTTACGAATAGCTATTCAAACCTAGTGCCTAGAAAATAATTTTATGAAAATTACTCAGCGCTACGTAAACAGCTATCTACTAACCGGCCATTGTAACGTGCAACTCTGTAAATGGACTTAAACTAAAAAGTTCAAATGAAAAGTAGGTACCTTCTAAAATAAAAATATATAAATTTTAAGTACCCATTGCGGTTTTGCTCAATGAATAGCTCTGTACCTAAATATTTGAACAAGTATTCCTGAAACCTTAATGGCTTTCACAGCCCTCATCTCATTGCTTTAAGGGAGTGTAAACATTTAATATTCCTCTGCTTAACCCGTTTCCTTTTGTTTACAGAGCACCTAAGTCATTGGCTTGAAAATATTGAGCGCTGTTCAGACCTGACGCATATCGATTGTGCTTTGGACACAGCTCTGGAGAAGAAAACTTGGATGTTTTTACTCACAAGACTAACTCTTCTTCTCAAATCTTATCCAACTAGTCTTGAAGTAAGTTCTCATCTCCTTATTTGAGCCACAGCTTCATCCTTAGAAAATCGATGAGATTATTTTATTAGGCATTAAAGTTCTGGCTGTATCTCTTTCTCCTAATTCATTATAATTTGAAATTAATTTATGCAAAACCGTTGTTTCAGTACCTCAAGCACAGAAAAAACATCTCTTTAAGTCCTCAAGTATATTTTTGGGCATTTCAGGGCACTCTTTGGTGCCAGATGACCCTAAAAGGCCATTAAAGTATTGCATAAACCACTCAAGAGAAAGGGGCTGGGCTTGGCTTACAGGGCCTCACGAAGAGAAAGAGCCAGTTTTATCCAAATCCATGCTCTTGAAAGAAAAATAAAAAAAAAATGAATTAAAATCAGTTTTCTCAGCAATTTTTCCGATTCTCTGCATTATTTTTTGGAAAAATTTACAAGTCAGGCGTAGGTATATAGGTGAAAGAAAGCGGGTGAGAATTTTGACTTGGATCAGCAGATCAAATCCTCTGTAAAATTAAAGGAGAAACGTTCATAATTTTCACAGAAAATTTGCATTAATCAGAGTATACATAGTAGGCAATACCCGAAGACTCTTAAGGCATCCTTACTTAGCATGGCAGAGAACTCAGTTGTCTCGAAAAGTGATGTTTCTAGCTTCCTGGCCTTTAATGAAGTATTGTTAGATTTGAAGTACCTATATTTTCACTCGCGTTCAAACTGCATTACTAAAATGTTTCATTGCCGTATGTTCTGTTCTAGGAGGATTTGGAATCTTTAATAGATGAATCTCTATCAACATGCCAGCACAATGTCCTGAAGCTTTTGATTTGTGAAAAAAGGATATTCAATAAGTGTATAGAATATGCAAAACAAAGGATTAAAGTTTGACATTGTGTCCTTCTACCTGCAGCCTAATTTTTGAAAATATTTCTGGCTTTGTAAGCAATATAAGACAAGACGTAGCCTTATCTGTGCCATGTAATATATCGATTTTCAATGTCTTGTTGTCCTGACATTAATTTCAACAGTCAGGCTGCAGGAATGAAGTTTTAAGTCATACTCAATAGCCGTGCAATACATCAGTGGTTTACCACAAAATATGGTAGCACTGCTTTAAAAATTTAAAAAAGTTAAAAACATTCAAGTGCAGGTCAAAATCTTTAAATTCGGAGGTGTTTCATCCATAGATTTTTAAAGAATGAATAGTAGTTACTATCATTAAATTAATAAATGTTAAACTTATAACTTTGTTTAATGTTTTAATCATAAGTATCTCTATAATAATTTCATCATCAGCGACCATCCTGCGAGGACAAAACGCATCCAGTTTGAAAGATTTTGACATGCACTCAAGTATTTTTAACTTGTTTAAATTTTAACGAAGTTTTTGAATGGAGTTTCCCGAGAGATATTTTTATTTATTTAAGTAGCTCCGATTTAAATTCATCAATTTTTTTCTGGAATCGATTTCATGGTTTTTAGACGTTCCTTTAAAGAAAATTTAAATTAGATATAATGTAAAATCGATTTTGCATTTATCTCACTTAGTAACTTTCACACCAGTAAAATTCCCTAGGAATGGTGAGCATAAGGTCTCAAATGAATAATTTCAGAAAAGTATAATATTAACAGCATGAGTGGGCTAGCTCCGAATTTACCGGGGAAAAGCACTAGGTCTGACAGCTCTAAAGGGGGAGGGGGTGTAGGGTGGAATAGGGTTCAGTAGAAACTGTCAAGGGCTTTGCAAGATTTCGTAATCGGTCCTGAATATAGCCTCTAAATTCTACCAAAGTTCGGGGGGCGAGGGCCCCCTAGCCGCTCTGCAACTGAGTAACAATATTATTTTACACATATTATGTCATTCAGAGGGAAAATAATTAACTTGTAAATATCCACCATCATGGCTAGTCATTTAATTGTCTTTTTACGATATTATTTATTCTAATTTTTACCTGTGAACTGTATGGATTATATGAATGATACAAGTAATTTCGTTTTCAATCTTACTTTCCCTGTCACTTATATGTAATTTGTAAACAAGAGTTAGATAATCTTCTAATCAATGAACTTTCATACTATGCAGGTTTTCATTTTTTAAGGAACATTTTGAAACAAGCACTCTCAAACCAAGTACATTATTCTATGCAAAGAAGCCCTTCTCTTAGCTTTTGTATTGCTCATAACCCCAAAACATACCCTTTGAATTGGAAAATTCTAACTGTGGTAACTCAAAATTTACAACAAGTATAATATATTTTTTGGATGATGTAATAATGTGAGCCATTTACATGAATGAAGAGGAAAACAAAAAAGCTTGGGAACTGTTTTCTTTGAGGGCGATTTTAGGGCCAAGGGCCTTTGTCCCTCTTCGTTGGGCCCCTCGCTTTTGTCTGAGCTACGAAGAAATTTACACATTTGTCCTCAAAATTTACGCAGAAAGCAATTCACACAACAGGAAGATTGGAAATCAACTTTTGAACGAGATATCACATAATAGGTATTATCAAACAAATCAAATGGAAGTCAAGAGTATATGAAAACGACATCATTTGAAAAGGTCTAAACAGAATGAGTGAAGCTACACTAGACGCTGCCTAATTTTTTCTGGTATTTTATTTTTGAAACAAAAAACTAAGCAACCCTGGAACTTGAAATTTTGTGAGAATGTATTCTTCATCATCCAGGTTGAATTCACATAAATTTTACAGGCAATGAATAGTTTGGTTTTCTGTTTAAAGAAAAGAGAAAAAAAAGAAGAAGAAAAAACATCATGAATGATAACTGGGGAACACAAAATGCTACTGGGCTGATTTTGGTTTAAATGGTCCATTTAACCAGTTTTTATGGTGAACACTTTTATCTTGTTTAGTGGTTGATTTCCAGACCTCTTGTTTCCAAGAGAAAATATGCAGCATAGTGCTTCAATTCATACTTTGGTGGTCAATTTATTGTGCTTTTTGAGGAGGTAATAAAATGCCTTTAAAAAATGTGAAATACAGCTGCATATGACATCCACCCATTAAATGTTGGTCAGGAGGGAAAATCGCTTGAATTGTAAATCTGATGAAGAGATAATCCATGTTACATGAAGTCTGAACAATTTTTCCTCCTCCAAACAATATTTCCGTGACATCTCTTCATTTACTGAATGGAAAAATCCTCCAGACTATGAAGATGATCCTGTTAAGGTATTAATTTTAGATGCATACAATTTCATGCAAAAGACAAAATTAATGGCAGTACATACTTCTTTTATTTCTTCGAAGATATTTCTTATATTACTGTATTTACATTCAGTAGTCATGTGAATGACTGATAGTCAAAAAAGTGTGTGTTTTTTTAAAGCTTTGCCAGTATTAATTTTTGAAAATAAGAGAATTATTTAACAATAAATGAAAGGTGTTTTTTATTTTGTATCCTTTGGGTTTAGAAAATCAGCATTGCTGAAAAAATGAGTAAATTGAAATTTTAAGACGAACATGTTTGATTCGAAAACCCAACTTCATGCAGTTGGCACTCCTTGGAATTTGTCCGACACCCTTCCACTGACAAAGACTAAGAAAGACTGTTTCTGAATTTCTGGTAATGGTCTTATGGACAAATTTTGTTGAATAATATGGGGAAGAATAGGGGATCTACAGAATTTTCAGAAGGTGCCCATGTTCAGTTTGACTTGTTTCTGGCACATTATATAATGTCAATAAGAACGATGAGCAAAATTTATTAGCATTTCATACATTGTTGAGTATCTAGAAGTCATAATGAAGTTTTTACAAAATTTGTACTTTGTCTTTAAAGAAACTTGAATAATATGAAAGAAGACTTAGTGCAGATACCAAATATTCTTTCACATATTTGACTCCGGTGTACTTACACATATAAAAATTCAGGGAATGATTGTTCTTATGAATACTAATAATTAACAAATAAATATAAATAAGTTTCATTCTCTCTTCAAAGATTTGCCTAGGAACCCCTGAAACAACCAAATGAAAAAGGCTTACATTAGTTAGGAAACAACTAACCAAAGCATAAGAAGATAAATTGGGCTAAAAATCTGAACTACATCAGACATTGCTTATTTTCTCTGATTTATTTTTTATACAGAAAAGTGAGCAAAATTGTGAGCTGAAATGTGATGAGTCAATTTTTCTTAATCCAGAGTAAATTTATAGTAAATTTAAAGGTGTTGGGTAGTTTAGTTCTCTGTTAAAAAAATAAAACATGAGAGAAAATTATGTTGTACTTAGGCTGATTTCCCTGAAATTTGTCCAATTTATGCAATTGAATGAGAAATGATGACCGATTTGCTTTGGCTCTGACAAAAATGAAAAGAAAATCGATAGTGAAAATTCCAAATCATGTATCTCGATTTGTGACATTGCAGATTTCTAATCGCGTTGATTTTTCTTAAAGAAAAACAAACAAACATTATTTCATGGAATGTTTACTGATTTCTCTACATCCTGCGCAGAATATTCTGCGAAATTGTATACAGTAACATTCATTGGTTTTTCTTTGAGAGAGAGAGAGAGAGAAAAAGAAGATATTCTGAAATTTAGCCACCAAGATACATGTTCACGTGCTCAATGTTCACAGAGCGATGATAAATAATAAATTGTGGAGAAGGTATAGCAAATAAGAGTTTGAGATTTAGGAATTAAGGTTCTCACAATGATGGTTTGTCATGAGACAAAATCCGCTAATTCGTTTGATTTTCCTGAAAAAATATTTGGTCATACCCGCTCTTACAGATTATCACTTGATAAACCTATCAAAACGTCATATTTGATGGAAACATCCACTTTGAAATAATTCATTTGGATAATTTTTATGAGCCTGGACATTGATAAGCTAAAGTGGAGTTTGGAGTTAAAAATATTAAAAGGAAGGTTTCTTTTCAAAATGTAGAAAGAATCAATTGTTTGTTCTCAAATTAATACTTACACTATGATATTGTTGATGGGAATATGTATCAGTTTGACAAAAAATCCGATAAAGCCCATGATACAGAATCCTATTGCGGTAGCTACGGCTATCTTTTTGAATTCTGAAAGGAAAAAAAAGAAAGAGAGATTAAAACATTGGCGGATCAAGAAATTTTGAACCCCCTGGCGAATTTTTGGTTTTTTCATGGGGCATACGCCTGCTTCCTTGGATCTGCCTGTGGTTTAAAATTGAAGATAAAAGCGAAGAATAAGGTTTTTTCAGTCAATGCAAAACCATTGAGAAAGAAATTTCGACATCATCAGTGCTCAGTTCACCTTCCAGTTTGCGTAGTTCTTGTTTTTGTCCATATATTAATATAATTCACATGAAATGAGACTGTTCGACTTCTTTAATTTTTATTTGAAAAATTACTCTTTCGATTCCAGATACCATGTAAGTAGTCTATGACTTCAGAGTGGACCATTTTGAACAAAATCCTAGCAGGAGCGCTGCTTAAAAACTCCTTGAAACAGAGTTGGATTCCTCAAAGCAAATTGAATCACCACTCAAACCTAGCATTTAATGTAGAAAAACTGTCAATTTAAGAAATCAACAAACTGCGCATCTTTCCTGTTCTTATTCCAGGCATGAGTTTAAAAAATCTGCCATGAATGCAGTTGCCATTATGAAAAAATAAACTGTACTGTATTGTGTTAAATACAAAAACCCAATAGACAAGCACCAAATAAGGCTGAACTACAAATTGCAGTGGTTGGCAACATGACATCCTAGAATTTGAAATGACAACTGCGTAGACTAACTTTGCGATTAGATTTCTTAAAAAAAACTTGATGCCAGGACTGCTTTACAAATCCCTTCTTCCTTAGGGTCCTAACATAATTGATGGACAGCTTAATACTAGACTGGATATGTTCATTTTAAGTGAGGATAAAAAATGTGTATTTATCATGCTACTGAAAAACAAAGAAACAACAGAGTTAAAACCAAGTTTTTCTACAATCAGCAATAATTCATGGAGTAAATCAACTTGGTAATTTAGAATATTACCTTTCCTATCTGGCTTTGTGCATCTTTTCACCAATCTGAGGGAGTCTTTGGCAAATTTCTGTCCTGGTTCCAAGATTAAGTTGATTTGATCCATGGTGATATCTGAAAACAAAAAAGGGTCATGAGCATGAGACAAGGAGCAGAGTAAAAATTTTGCATTTGATTTTTGAAACTTGGACAAACAATTTTTCAAAACATTCACCAGTTATTTCTGAAGTGGCCTGAACCATAGATGTGTCATTTAAACTAATTTTGCACATAGATTGTGATATTTTTAATAAATATTTCATGAATTACCTGACTTGATCGAATGGGAGAAATTCATTGTTTTTAGGAGATCAGAAATCCAATTTGTGATATTCAAGAGACTTACTATTACGTAGCTAGTACAAGCAGAGCTGATTGATTTGAGACGTTACATATCAGTTAAACTGTTACCCAAATAGTGGTTATAGTTCAGAATGAAACTCGTATATAAACTTAACGTGAAGGAGCCATAAACGGAATGTCTTAAGCTTTGTGTGCCACATCTCTTCAGTTCGATAAGGTTTCCCACAGGGTTGGTAGTGGTTATAGGTCATGACAAACAGGCTCTCAGGGTACCTCCTATAGTTTTGACACAGATCAGATTTGGGCTAGACTAGAAATCCAAGTTTTTCGCATGATAAGAGTAACACATATGAGGAAGGGACTCTTGTACGATCCAAGGATTTCGTGGTGATTTGTCCTCATAGTATACGGAGAGTAGTAGGTTCTAAAGATGTGTTCCGTAAACTTAAAGTAAGTAATTATCGTGCTAGATCGGATAGAGGAAGAGATCTGCGCTTAATGCAAAAGCCATTTCTCATAAAAATGTGCGGAGAATTTGACAGAATAACTCACCGTGTAAGAGCTTGGGTAGGTAGAAATACTAGACTGAATGTCTGGCGTCTGGAAACTTCAAAATTCACTAATAAACTCACGAACCTTATTAAAGGATACTAACAATTGTTGAATGAAAGAGAAGAAATTGTGAAATTGATTCAAATTTTGCTTATATGTTTCTCTACACGTCACTCAGAACAACGGTACAGCTGTTGGTGACGTTTCCATAAACACTGTTTTATGGTGACTTTTCGGGGAACATGACGTTTTTGATGTTACCTCATTCCGCCAACGAATAAAGGAATTTGGTGTTCAGAACAGGTACGTGGAAAGGAGCAAGTTTTTTGGAACCATGGATTGGACCGATTAGAAAATAAAAAAAGTTTGCCTAAAACGCAATTGCTCTTTTCGTGCTTTCTCTTATTTAGGTTGTTTCAGTTCAAAGTAAATCACTGTTACTTTTGCATAGTGACAAGGCACTAAGTTTGTGCGATGAATCGCAAGTTCAAAAATAAAAAACGTGAAGTCGCCGAGCACAAATCGGGATTCAATGGTTTGTATTTCCTGCCTATCCATGTTTCGTCATCTCGTCGTTCTAATTCTTAGATTAACGATTAAAAATCATCCTGATGTGTAGCATCTGCCTAAAGTTTTCCCTAGCTCCTCTCTAATTTCCCTGAGAGCCTAAATTCTGGTATAGGGTTGCTTCCAATCTGATGGAAAGATGATGGTGAGGACACCCTCTACCGAGGCTAAGCCATGGTCCTGAATCCAGCGTTCAGTTATTTGTTTTGAAACCCATCTGAAGGCAGTTAACTCAGATTTTATTTGCAACAATCAAATTTCTCATTGGAAAGATGCAGACACAAGGTATCGCAGCGTTTCTGGTAACTCTTACGGAGCATGTACACACGCGCTCTTCCCTCCCATCAATGGTACCAGCTGGATCATAGAGTACAATAGAGTCGCAAAGTACTGGAGCGGCGATGAAGCCAATCCATGAACAGGCGTTTCCGAGCCGCGTGTGCTCCGAAAATAGTGAACCATTTGCGAACCCAACGGCATTTTGTAACACGGTGGCTTATGGAGAAATCAAGAACTGCTTGTGTTTTTTAGGTATTTCATAATTCAATCAGCATTAATTTTTGCAAATTTTGCTATTTAAAGGTAGTCAAAGCCATAATGAATCCATTGATGTATATTACTCCTGGATAATATTCATATTGGGATTTAATTTCTGACTTATACCAAGTGTGAACCAACCGGCATTTCTTATCACGGCGGCTTACGGGAAAAGCAACGACTGTCCGTGTTTTTTCGACATTTTTTAATTTCATCGATATTAATTTGTGCAAATTTTGCTATAATTAGATAGTCAAAGTCATAATGAATCCATTGATGTATATTACTCCTGGATAAAATTCATATAGGAATTTAATTTCTGACTTATACCAAGTGTGAACCAACCGGCATTTTTTTACACGGTGGCTTATGGAGAAATCAGCGACTGCTTGTGTTTTTTCGACTTTTTTTAATTCCATCGGTATTAATTTGTGCAAATTTTGCTTGAAATAGATATTCAAAGCCATAATGAATCCATTAATGTATGTTACTCCGAGATAATATTCATATATGGACTCAATTTCAGACTTATTACCGGCCTACTTATTTTAGCTGGTTCAGTGTGTGTCTAGCCGACGAACGGAGCCGAGTCGGGACTGTCGGGAGTGGGGAGCGCTGAGCGCGAGTCTCTGCGTATGCGTCATCGCTAGTCGCCGCACACTAGTCTCCGGAGAACTGGACAAAACAGCCTCGAAAAGTGACTTCATCGGCGATCCAGTACTTTGCGACTCTATTGTACTCTATGAGCTGGATTGGAAGTTAAATCAACTTCTTGCAAAATCTTACTTTCCTGTGCTTCAGCTTGCTCAAAGTGCTTGCTCTCTATCATCTGGCAGAATAAATCGGGCTGGATTTTAACACGTAGTGATTTGGATTTGCCGCTGTAAAGTACCGTAGCCGTTGCTGTAAATCCTCTTCCTGAAAAATACCAGAGTCCATGTCAGGGGAGGAAAGTAATAATATGAAGCACTCCATTGCATTTGGCTGGGGTCAGGATATTAAAATAAGCCAGTATGGGACTCTATTTGAGTTGAACCCATTTGAGACTAACAATGAGTACAATCATGAACATAACCCGTACTAGCCCTCTTTGGAATGGTTAGTGGGAGTCTTAAACGCTGGAAGAGGAAACATCATATCAGAGAGTATAGAAGATTAGAGGCCCGACTGTATAGGAAAAACTTGAAACACAAGTTTGCCGTAAAAGCAAGAAGTTGCGTATGTTGACGATGATGAATGACCATCGTGATGGTTTTTAGTATTGATGGTGGTGGATGGGGCATCACCGGTTGATTTAACCATCAATACAAAAAACTATCATTATAATGAATGACAATCGTTGCGTTTTAGCCTCAAATCCTGCAAATCCTTCAAAGAAGCTTCTGTCGCATCTATAAAACGCAAAGTAATTTTGTTTCTTTTGCCAGAATTCCCGAGGCTCGAAGGCAGAAGTCAAAACAGAAACCGGCATAACTATGAAAATGGGGACAATTTCGAGATCCGCCGAGTCAAGTTCAAGAACACAAATCCAAATGCAGGAAGACGAGGGAATATTCGGAAAGAGTGGCTGATCGACAGACTTTCAGATGATGTTGACATGATGATCTCTGTTGGTCATGGTGAATCCAGCAAGTCGTAAGTTTTTTCCTCCATTTTTTTTATTTTCATCATTTTCCCTTGTCAGCATTCATTAATGAATTGCTGCATTGGTGAGAATCTTATTTTTCAAATTACGGATGTCGAAGTTTCGTAACTTGTTCAATATTCAATATGAAAACTCATTTGTAGAATCAGTTAAGTTTCTATCTAAATTATTGTACTTATCGAAAAAGAGAACGATTCTAACTGGAGGTACAACTGAATCTATAATCATGGAACAAAGAAAATCTGCAAAACTACCATTTGTTTCACCTTACTACTCTTATGCTCTGATACTTCATCTGTAGGCAAAAAAATAGTCGCAACTTAAAATTCTGTTTCCCAATTAGCTGAAAGCATTTTATTTTTTGACTAATCAGAAACCGCAAAAGTCAAAGGATTAATGAAGGTGAAATGCACTTCCCATGTCTACAAGTTTTAATTATTGATGACATGCAAATAATAATTATTTTATATTTTTGTTTTGTTTTTAAAAAAATATGTATTATCACAATGTGCCTGTCCACAGTAAAAGAGGCATCACAGTTGCACTTGTAAATTTATCAGAAGAGTGGCTTTTGTTGAGTTGAGTCTAAAACTTGAATTTTCCCATGAAATTACTTCTTATTTTGTATAATCTATACTATAAGCTCCAAGACCTCCTAATTTTGCAAAACTGGTAACGCTTAGTTCCAGCGTTCTACCGGGCCGATTTTCATGATTTTTGCGGCTATCGACGGGCAATTGCCTCTAGATAAGCCAACTCTTTTCAGATTTTCAAAATATGGCCCAGGTTTTTTTATATTACGTAGTAAAGTTGCGAATTCTCCCATTTAAACAATGTAAATTTATACTTTTTGTCATAGTTCGTTTGAGCGTTCTACCGGGCCGATTTCCATGATTTTTGCGTAAATCGACAGGTAATTGGCCCTAGATGAGCCCGCTGTAATCAGATTTTGGAAAAAGGATCCAGGTTTTTTTAAAAACATGTTATAAAAGTGAGTGAGTTTACAGAATGCTCCGGTACTGCTACCGCTATGCGCGGGAGGATGCGCAGTGGTCAAGGAGGTTGCGCAGTAGCTGTGTAGCCTGCGCATCAGCTCTACACTTATCTACACAAGATTCGTATCTGGTACCTCACGTCGAGCGGTGGCCGAGTCGTCTAAGACGTCGAGTGCGTCCACTTTGATCTCGGTGTGGGTTCGATTCCCGACTCATGGATTCATAATTAATGTCTGCCTATCGTTGCTAATCGTTTTACTGCAATATTTCATGAAGCAGTCATTCCAAAACGCGTCCTTTTAATTTTAAAGTAATTTCAAGTAAAGTTTAAAATTAAAGTATACCTCATATTGTAATTTTTTAGGGGAAAAATAAAACTAACACCGATAGGGGTAAAAATAGGGCCGCGAAGCGGCCCATTGATGGCGCGGGGCGCCTTCAGGGGGTTGGGCCGCGTAGCGGCCAGGGAGCGTAGCCCCCTAGTATGGTATAGTGTCAAAATTTTAGATCAATTCTGTGTCAATAGAGATGGTAAGTTTTTATTTTCGTTCATCATTTTTGAGCCCTGAATGGAGCAGAACAAATTTTTAATTGTATATTCCTTAAACTTGATTTAAAATTTTTCGGAACCACGAAACTCAAATCATTGCAGCTCTGGTTTCCTTTAAATTTTTGGCGTTGTTTTTAGTCACAATGTCGCCAACACCCTCTCTTATACTTACAATGGCTCAATATCTGAATTTTGATTTTCCCTGTCGATAGGTAATCTGCTTTTTCTAGGTCTATATAATTTTTATCATTACTTTTTTCTTGGTCAACAGTTCCGACCGAGGTCGAAGATATAAAGGAGGAGGTGGAGGACGAGGGCCTGGCAGCGAGCTCGCTATAAGAAGAGGACCTGGACTAATGCCGAAAAACACCTGGTTCAAAGTCACGGTATGTAAACACTAAACATTGTTAGGTGCTTTTCATAACCACATTGTAGTTACTGGGTGCGTGAATTTTTTCAAAATCAATGATGTCAATGATGATCAAGTTACCTATGTCATTTTTTGTAACTTGTTTTTAGAAACAGTGGCATCATTTTTGGTGGAAAAATTGATGAAAGTCCATTGAAGTGCTAACAAAGAAGCAAAAGAGATGATAAATCATGCTTTCAGTAGGTTTTATTTAACAATTTAATGTATGATGCAGTTTGGAACACATTACTTACATATTATGAATACTCACTCAAGACCTTTTTTGCAGGTACCAAGTTTTGTTGTCTTACCATCGCATTGATATGTACGTATTCTGAGTAAAAGTACTCAGGAAACAATGGAATTATAGTAATTTGTACAACGATTCACTCTCCACTTTCAAAAGCTTTTCTGTTTCTTTGTTTTTCTCTCCTATGTTAGATTTTTCATAAGGTACTAAACGAAAATTTTTCCTATCTGCAGGTTGTACGTGGTGGCAAATTTGAGAGAAATCAGCTTCTCAAGATGTTGTTATCGTACATTCAGCCTCTGCCATTGATACCTTATTACGTAAGTAGAATTTCTAAGCATACATTCATTTTCTAACTCTTTTCTCTTTTGAAATCCTATGTTTTACATTCCTTTGGAAACTGTTTTTTTTTTCTCTGCCAGATCCTACAAGTTGTATAGGCAGGTTCCATTACCATTTTTACGAAGCTGAACTCCAGTACCTCCTGTAGTTCTGCAGGAGTTAAAGAATAACCAAAATGAAAACCGTGTATTTTTGTAGCCAATAAATTTTTTCTCTTCTTCTTTCCTTCCATGTCAGGTACATACTTACGTTACTTTTTCTAAGCTCAGTGAACTTAAAGGTTATGAATTTAGCAATTTACTGGAACTTGTTTTTCCATGCTGTTCGTTTTCCAGTGACAGGGAATTTCCAACGATCATTATTATGAGTGTGGCTCCCCAATTTGATTGTGGAGACTGATGTGACAGTTAATGTTCTGGTCTTCATTCTTGCATTTAGTTGCAGCTTTTGATTTGATTTTTATGAAAATAATTTGTATTTAAACTTTAGCATTCTAATGTCCTGCTTTTATTTTCGTTTTGTTTTCAGTTCAGAAACAATACTAACAACAATAACATTTCTTTCTTTGTGGGAGATTTCTCTACAGCCAACAGTTTACAGAAGGCATCTGGAAAAATTACTTCTACTGATGGGCAGAGGGTAATAGTTTTTGTTTTATCTTCTTGTTTAGATAATTTGTTTCTTTTTATTTCTTTCGGACAAGCAGTAACGTAGTATAGCTGGAAAAATGCATTTTTATTTTATTTTTTTTTTGTGATGGAAATGTTATCTATTCATAGAGAAATTGTAATATAATCTCATTTATCATGAATGGTTTAGTTGTGGAAATTATTTGGATTTTATCATTTTGTCTGGTAGCTCACAATTAATTAGAAACTTCCTTCAAAAGAGTGCAATTGATCAAACAAGATTTGTAGACTCTGAAATAATTAGATTTGTCTAAGTATTTACCTCCAGTAGGAATCCCAAACATTTGGGGTAAGGCATGTCGATTTCAAGAACCAGTATAGTTCAGGTTCACTCATTGCTTGGTGCTGTGTTTATTCCACTATAACTGATTCAATCTTTATTTAGCTTCTCCGTTTTATTATATTTATTTTGTTCAATCCTTGTCTGTAAGAACAAACGGCATAGCTGAAACAGCTTGTGTCAGAAAGTTAGCGAGTAAAGGAACAGATTTGCTTTTCTAGGAACTTCCTCGAAAATGTGTTGAAGTCTGATTGCGCACCAATCATCTTTTGGAAAGTACCCCTTCTGTATAAATTATGACTTATTTTGGATCGAATGTTTATCCTCCTGTCACATTAGTTCCTTGACATATTCTTTCTTCTTCCAGATTATAATTCATGTCTTCGAATGCAAGCCAGATATAGTTTTGAAACAGCAAGACCAGGACAAAATAAAGAACGTTTTAGCGAAACGTTACAATCCCACAATGAAAGCTCTAGATCTATCAAGACTGTATGACGATATGAGTAAGTTCAATTTTTTATTTTATTTTAGCATTAGGGCTCTGCAAATATTCGAAAATCTTAAATATTCGAGTTCGAATAATTTCTCCGATATTCGATTTGAACTCGAATGTAGAAACTCAAATTATCAAATTATTCGACCACATTGACAAAACTTCAAATATCTAAAAAAAGGACCGAGTATACATACATTCGGCCGTATTGATGACGTCCTAGGAAGAACTCGAACAGGCGCGCAGTTCAAACTACCTGTTTTGAGGTTAGGTAAACAAAGGCCAACGTTCCATTGGTTCATGCAGTGCACGGCACTCGTACTAGACGGGTCAATTTAAAATTTGCGCCACTTGAGTTCCACCGAATACGTCATCGAAATGGCGTACGAATGGGCGAATGTGCTGACCCCCATATCTTATCCTTCTCTGCCCGGCGCGGCACCTCGGTCTTTACAATGTTGCTGGACTGTCTTTGCAAGATCAGCATTGATGTGAAGTAAAACTGATTCAAATGGATTTTCGGACAGTAAGCAGCAGTTTTACAGTTCTGCGACAGTTCAATCAATTGCTCGTCCTTTACTGAAGGAAACAATTTTCTCTCCTTTCTTTTCTTTCCCCAGCAAATCAAAATGTATGCAAAACCATTTGATAATTAAATGAATTGATTAATTCTTGATCTTTTTATCTATCATAGTAATTTTTTTATTCAAAATTTGAATGTTAGAAAGAAAAAAATTTATTTATTCGAGTTTTACTTTGACCAACAGAGAGGTTGGTTTTGGTCAAAAATAGATAAAAACTAGAAATATCCGATTTGAATTCAAAAATTTTTCAAAGTATTTCATTCGATTCGATATCAAAAAACCATATTCGCACAGCCCTATTTAGCATATTGCGATGACTAACATTTTATGACGTTAAACTGAGATATAAGACTCATTGACATACTTAATGGGTATATGAGAGATAGCGCTATGACATCTCTCTCCCACACATTGAGTCAATGAGGGACGTCCCCCTTCTTAATATTTTATGTAAATTTGTAATAAATCCCCACTAATTTAATATCACACGACTCTGTATTAAAGCTGCTACATGTTATGGAATGGTTTCTTGCATAAGTCAGTAGATAATGATAGTGATTCCTGTAGAACGCATAGATTTTAGCAGCACAACGTAGTGGCGAATCTCGTCCCTTGATCATGTAGATTCATCTTAAAGTTTGGAGGGTGGTTTGGTTGAAATATAACGCTCAAATGCTGTCATGAAAGAATGACATAAAGACATAGTGCATGATGAGCTTGAAAGAGTAGAGTCCCTCTATACTGAGAGCCAAGACAACACCCCCCCTCATGGAGTCACGAACGGGAATAAAGATTACACAAATTGAACGTTTTTCGCAATCTTTGATCGGCCCATTCTCCAATTCCTTTCTCCGTTCCCTCTCTCATTCCGTTTGTTCCTTGTCGAACCCGTAATTCCTCGGTCCATTCCAGATTATAATCTTTGCAAGTGGTGAAAATGTAATCTTTATTCCTGTTTGTGACACCGTGGAGGCCTAAAATACGCGAACCTATCAGAAATGGATTCTCATTGTCATAACTCTCAGTATAAAGGGACTCTAGAAAGAGATGAAGAGCTGCTCCCAAAGTTTCCATGAAGATAGACTTGTTTTCATAATTGCATCACTCTAAAGAAATCATCAAAAGGATAGTCAAAGACCCCCCAACTTTTCATCTCCCCTCCCCACATCCTTAGAGTACCTTTATAGCAAGAGTATAGATGGATGCGAAACTCCGGAAATCCATCAGGCCTTCACCGATGCCAAAGTTAGGGCCCAGAAATGCAGCCAACCTATAAATTTCAATTATCCAGAGCGATTTACTAATACAATTGTTACGAACCATCGTTTTTAAAGCACGTATTTGACTTAGTTTTTGCACAAATTTACTCATTTTTGCGGAAGAACGCTCATTTATGTACATTCTTAGCCATCTTGGTTAGAATTGAAATCTGCAGACTGGCAGTGAAATTTTGTGTGTTAGAAGTTGGTTAAAAGGGTGGCTGCACTTTTGGGCCCTAAGCTCTCCATGAAGCGATCTGTCCGTACTCTTGCTATATAGGTACTCTACACATCCTCTCCTTTATTGTCAGCTTCTTGTGATGTTGAAGTTGTAGAGCTGGCTCAAAAACCGGGAGGTCCCGGGTCCAGTGCAAAGCCAGGCGACTTAGGTTTGACCGTCTCAAACAATGATTTTCTGTAGCTGGCTCTTGAGTAGGGGCTGAAGCAACTGGAGCTGTAAGTGCAAAATCATCCCAGGAGTTTATGCTGACTCTTTATAGAGTCTTGAGTTGTTTCTGTGAATATCCTTTGAATTAGTGCCGTACAGCTCTGCATTCATAATCAATTTTGTCTGCGTTCTTATGTAACAAACATCACCAGTTCTGGACTATTGCACTAGTTTCTTTTATAAAACTCCAGATGCATATAGCACTGTTTTATAAAAACGCATCCAATTGTAAGTGAATGAAAAGAAAATTATGAGCTTATTATTGTTATGTCGATTTATAAGGTATACGACCTTTTAATGCAATTGAATAACTTTTGTGTCAATCATAATTAATCCATGTCCATCTCCTCTTTGTTTTTCGTTAGGTCTGAAAGCTGAAGAAATTTTTGTGCCTCTCAGTGTTCCTGCCGTCCTGATGTGTGTGGTAAAAATCATTGACGAAACAATTCCAGATCTGTTCGCCTTAGACATGTCAGACAACAAAATGTTCCAGTTTTTAATCTCGACTCCCGGAGATGTTCTACAAAATTTGAAGATCCTCCATCTTAGCAACAATAAGGTATTTCCTCCTTCATTATTTCTTCATTATTTTTAAAATATTGTTCCTTGTACAGTTAGGTTAAATCTTCCTTCATCCCCTCCTAGTGCTCTGCTCCCAATTTAATCGTAAAACTCTTCCACTTATTTTTTAAGGACAAGGAAACAATTCGTTGCTTAAAATAGAGTTTATTAGTTACTAGATTCTTTGAATTTAAAAAGACGTTACGCTCTGCTTAACTTTTTTATTTGTATTAATGACTCAGGTCACGTGACACCAGCATTTGGCTTTGCACCTATTACTGTCAGTCAGACTGGCTGCTGTGACTGCAAGCATGTTATAAGAACTCATCTCGTGGAATGAGTTCTTTTCCACATGCTGTTAAACTGTGATCAACTATTTTCGATGTGCTTCCTAATTGTGCCTATCAATGGATCACCAGCCACGGTGCAAATTTAAGCAATATGATGCATGTTTGCTCATCAAAATGTCGTGCAGATCCCAATTTGTGCAACAAAAATTATTGGAAGTAACTAGTAACTCCTAACCAAGATATCGACGTTTTTTAATGAATAAATTCAAACTTCCTTCTCATTAAAGAACTTTAATCTACTTACATTAAATCGCTCACTAAATGTTACCATGACAGACTCAGAAGTACAAAAATATGGCAACTTCAATCTGCGCGCTTTGGCTCAGCTGTTGCAAGTTGTTTACGCTGTGAACAATATTCGGAAGTAGCACTCCTTGATGAAGAAGCATTCTAAAACCGTTGTAGTGCGCAATTTGATCGAGGTGGACTTGTGTTTTTCTCGAGAGTGGGAAATTTAAACTTTTCATAACCAACATAGGTCGTTCATATCTTGGTCAGGAGTTGATTTCAGTAATTTTTGTTGTCTAAATTTAAATTGTGCTCTAAATAAAATTTTAAGGAGGAAGTATGATATATCAGAATGCTTACATTCGTATGTTGTCTAGTGGTCCATTATGAAATTTTTAGGTATCACAGCTCATTAATTTTTTGTTTGAATGTGTTCCAGTTTGCTCATTTCAACAGTCTTCAGCACCTGAAGAACATGAACGTTGAGGAACTAGTAATGAAAGGAAATCCATTGTGCAGCAGGATGCGAGACCAAACAATTTACGCAAAGTAAGATAAAATTTACATCCATTCCAAGAAATTTA
Organism: Bemisia tabaci; assembly: GCF_918797505.1. Lineage (NCBI taxonomy): Eukaryota > Metazoa > Arthropoda > Insecta > Hemiptera > Aleyrodidae > Bemisia > Bemisia tabaci. Next base: position 46,140,041 of record NC_092799.1, on the reverse strand, counting down.
TTTTCCAATTTCTCATCAGCGGTCGACTGTAGCTATGAGGTGCTTCTATGGCCCAAAAATTTTTGCGGTGGAAAAGAAGTTCATCCCAGTTGCCGTAGACTATAGTCTAGCCTTTAATACAACTTAGGCTTATGGGCAGTAATGGTTGTATGCAGTTGCAAGTCCTATCTCTTGTTGACTTACTTTTTCACCGTTGTATCAAGAAAAAATCATCTTTGTGATTTGCGTGATTGCTAAGTGTATGAGTGTAACTATTTTCGACAGTCAATCAAATCGTTTTTTGATTAAATTTTGCAGTTGATCAACTGGACCAAATTTGATGGAATAGAACTAAGTAGATGAGGAGGTGTACAAAGTACCTATTTGTGTTGTATAACTAGTGGCAAATGTGTTGTTTTTTAAATAAACTAAAATACTTGGTTCCTCTCTGCAAAACTCTGTTAATACTGACACATATGTGTTAGTCAAATGTACTGCAACCATTTAAATTCGAAGCTCATTTTTTTTTATTTCGTCGTGAAAGAATTCGAATGAATGTCACAGGAAGAATTGGTCCGCTTTCTCATGAATTTTTTTGCGAATCTTAACAGTGTTTCATCAAGTTTGTTGCGCCTAAATATGCAGTAATGCCAGAAATGTGTATTATTAAATATGCGTTTATTAAAACCAATAGCAAAATGGAAAGCTATAAAAATGCAGGGCTATCTTACTCATCGGTTATCTTGGAGGAATCAATTGAAGACTTTCCTAACATCTTAATCAATCGAATTTATCACTGTTTAACTTAACAATTTCACTATTCGATGACGCGTCGAGAGTATGGATTCTCACGTATTTCAGAACTTATGCGTAAAAGATCATTATGTGTATGCCGAGGTTGCCTAACTGCAACAAAAAGAGGATATTTTCCATGGTTTTAAATGGGGGAAAATTTGGCACTATCTGGCAACAATGATTTGTACGAATGAGTTGGGTGATAAAAATGAATGACTCAAGCCAGTTCTTCTAGAGCAATGTATCCGCCCAAAATTGATCTTCAGGATTTTTCTCTGTTTGAATGATGTGCAATTTGCCCACCAATCCATGAATAATTCTGTTTTCTCTCTTTATAGATGATTGAAAGCTGCGCATAGTTGCTGAAATACACCAGCACTCACCTGTGTATCTAGACTTGTTTTTTCCTAAATACTGTAGCCCTAATTTATTTATTTTTTTTAAAGAAAAGCTTACGGCATGTTTTGAATTTTCTTTTCAAGTTAAAGCCAATGCCTTCAGGAAGCATTCAATTTAGTGTGACTTTTACGTTCTGATCCTCGGTTTTCTTTTGCGCGGTTGACTGAATCATTTCCAACTGTATTACCATTCTCCTTTTTACTTTTCTAATGTGGAATACTTTTTTTTTCAAATTTGAATGTGTGAACTCCTAATGAAAAGGCGTGTTCTCAGTAAATAACTGAATCTAGATTTTTGTCATTTTCCTGCTCAGACACCAAAATTTTTTCTCTGATGTAGTTGCCTAATCTCAGTGATTTTTCTTTGAAGCTGTCTTTTCATTTGTGTAACCAGTCATGAAAATTGATATTTTTAGGAAGTCCAATCTACAAGTGTTATTTATTCTATTCAGACCCGTTTTTTACTTCAGTTTATTAGTCAAATAACCAAAAAAAAAAAAAAAATAATAATAATAATTTAATAAAAAACTTCAGTGTTTTTAAACAAAAAATCCTCTTATTGTATCCATGGTATGATCTAAAGAAAAAATGGTTATCAAGACTCTCCGTTAATTACAATTCTCATTGACGGAATAATTGAATATTTTAAAATCGTTAAAATTGTCCCCTTTCACTCGCTTGTCGACTGGACTTCAAATTGCATTGTTAACTATATACTTGTGTATTTTAATTTTCTGTTTCAGGGAAGCAAGGAAAATATTCCCAAAACTGGTTCGATTAGTACGTATATTTTTTTTTTCTTCTCCAATTTACAATTTTGCAATTTCTTTTATCCATGTATCCCCCAAAATTTGTTTCCGAACATTCAGCCTTAAAAAATGCAGTACAGGAAATAAATAATTATCATTCTCGACCGCATTCCTGCACATAAAGAAACGGATTTAACCCAAATCGGCCCAGTAGCATTTCATGTTACCTAATTTTTTCTAATGTTTTATTTTCTTGACAGGGAACTAAACCACCTAACACCTCAAAACTTTCTGAAAAATTTCCCCAGATTATGAAGAACATACCCTTAAAATTTCAAATTTCAGTTTTGCTTGATTTTCTGTTAAAAAAATAAAATGTCAGAAAAACTTAGGCAAAGTTTAATTTAGTCAGGCTAATTAAGGTTAAACTGTTATATTGATCTTTACCTTCCTGTGGCTGCCAAGCTAAGCAAATGAGAGATGTTTTGTAGACCTGTTATTTGGCAGACATATTCAAATGGGTTAGTTATCTCGCTGTTCGGATTAAGATTGAACCAAACCCTATCAAAATCCATAAGTTAGGGAAAGATTGTTCAAATTTTTGGTGTGCGATATCCATCATCAGGACTGACAAACTTGGAAGTAATGAATCATGCATATAACTTAGATGTAAAATGTCAATGACTATATCAGGAAGCCGATATCCTTTTGTGTGAAAATCAAAATAAAAAATGACCTAGAATGAATTAACATGATTCTCCTCTGTTAGTCAAATATTGTGGAAAAATTTCAAGCTATATTAAGTTGGCTTGTTTCTCTGTGAAAAATAAAGTACAAGCGGAAATGTTGAAAAATTGCAATGGAAATACAAGGATTTTGCTCCTTGATCATCTGCTTGTTGTATTATTTTCACAGTGAACCATAGAAGTCTCTCTACTTTTATTCCTGCTTTTAAAATTTGACATCATCTTTTCAGGATGGCATCGATCTTCCTCCAGTCATAACCTTTGATGCAGGAACTCCGGCAAAGCTACTGCCAGCACAAGCTAGTTTTCTTTGTTCACCAGAAGGACAAGCAGTAATCAAACCCTTCATTCAACAGTACTTCGAAATCTATGATAGCGACAACCGAGCTCCACTGATAGAAGCGTACTCTGAAAACGCACAATTTAGTTTATCATGCTCTCTTCCATACCCTAGCAAAAGTGAAAAAAATCTTCTGTTTAGTCATGGCAAGTAAGTATCTTGGAGTTCTGGTTTTTGTGGATTTTCATTTTTTCATTATTTAGATCTTTATTAAATTCACTTATCATTTAATTATACAAAAGGAAGGAGGAAACACACGCATTTGTCAAGCAGTTGAAATTTTCTTCTTATTATTCACTCACAAGTATTAAAATAAAACTTGGTATATGAACGCCTTTCAGTCGTTCATCACCAGACCATCATCAGCGTCATTTTGGCCGAAACGTGTTCAATCATTGTTTATTTTCCTCATCTGTGTTGATTTACCTTCTTTTCCTCAACACCCATTCAGTGTCAATGATTTGGAAACACATTGTTAGCAATGATAAATAAATATATTTTTACTTAATATCTCAAGGTAAAAAAAATAGAGTCAATTTCAGCTTGAATCATTAAAATTTGAAGAATTTTAGATGAATTACAGTGTTTGACGATTGATTTAGTTAAGGAACAACGCTTTTGGCACCGACAGTTCCATCTGTAGATCAAAGATGATATGAAGAAGAATGAAAATAGTGAAGAACAAAGCTAAATAATTAACCAGAACAATGAAATACATTTTGTTAATTACAGAATGTAAAAGCACGGTAGGACAAAAACAAGCATAAGTAAGAGTGACAAATTATTTGCAGCCTTTATTTTTTATTTCATATTCCCTCTAGCATTAGTATGCCAAGCATCACTATCATCATTAGGTGCATTCTACTCAGTTGCCTTCAAATTTAAACATAATTATCTTGTAATGTGTGTAACTTATTCTGTTCTTATGACTTTCAGTCCTGAAGATTATACGCAAATGAATAGAAATTTATGTAAAATCAAACCTCCTCATGTGCGAAAACAGAAGCTGCATATAGGGAGAGAAAATGTCATGAAATGTTTGAGCTGTCTGCCCAAAACCAACCATGATCCATCTTCATTCACTGTTGATCTCACAATTTTCACGGTAAGTCCCTCAAAAGAATATTTTGAGCAGTGCAATTTCTCATCTGCAGAGGAGTACTATTTCAGCTCCCAAGGCAAGATTTAGCTAAAAATTGAAGAGATGACGTTTTTAAAACCAACTTTGATTCATGTTACTTGCCAACAGTCTGAGAATTATTGTTTTCTTCCAGACAAATCGGAGCAATTATTTATTGTATTAACTTACCAATGATCAAGATTTGAATTTTCTTGACTGTTACTCTCTATTTATACTTGCGGTCCAGTCACTTCGTAATATCATTATTTGATCTGAATTAAAAATTCATTTCGTCAACCCTCGTCTTCCTCCATGGAAATCCTGGAAAATGTAGTTGCTTCAGATGAAGTATGTTCAGGTATATATTCAATTTAAATCATGTCGTGGATGCCCCCGTTGTAAAGCAAGGAGGTTCTCATCACTAATTGTGTTCATTTAATATTTCAGTCGCAGCTTTTGATGGTGTCTTTAAGTGGAGTGTTCAGAGAACGACCTGTTCAAACTATTCCTGTGATTCGGTCATTTTCACGAACATTTGTCATCGTACCTGTAAATAATGGGTTCTGCATCATAAATGAACTCCTTTTTGTTGGAATCCCAACTCTTGAACAAGCCAAAGTAAGTAAATTATATCTAACTTAAATTTTAAATTATATGATGTGATATTGTTTGTCTTGTGATCGTAAGAACTTCAGAGGGCGAATTATCATTTTCTGAAGTATTTTCTCAATAAAATTAATGAAAATGGACCTCTAGGGAAGGTGCAAATTTAAGGATTATGACACATGTTTTCTCCTCAAAATTTCATCCCGAGCATTATATTTATATTAAAATCACTGATAATAATTCCTATCAAAGATACCTACGTTTTTTGATGCATCAATTCCAACTTCTTGCTCATTGATTAAGCAGAAATCTATTTAAGTTAAATCGCTCACAAATCGTTACCATGATTGTCCCTGCGGTGTAGAAATACGCTAACTTCAATCTCGGCGCAGCTAGTGCTGGTTGTTCACACTTTGAACAATACAAGGTTGTAGGAGAGGGTAGGAAGAACATCGCTCAATTAAGAAACCTGCCAAAACCTTTGTGGTGTGTGATTTAATTCAAGTAGACTAATGTTTTCTTGCGAACGGGCAATTCAAAATTTCCGCAACTAATGTAAGCCAAAACTTAACAAAGTTCTGTTGTGAAAATCATATTTTACAGAGAAATTTTGGTCAGGAAACACGTATCAATCAAATTTTTACATTCGTACCATGTCTAGCGATCCCTTATCATATTAACATGATACAGTGTAGTTTTCAGCACTTAACCATGTCAAAAATTTTACCTTGGATGTAGAAATTTTTAATCAAAGGATTTTCCATTATCATTCCTACTTTTAGTTGAGCCTCTTTTTTGGTTTCTTTGTATGCAGGTAGCATTTAAGTCAGCGCCAGTATCTGGTCCCTCAACTCCTATTGCATCTCCAAGTGCTGTTGGTCCCGTGCCCATAGTCTCTCCTGTCGGACTGTCTCCTGTTGTGTCTCCTGTTGGATCTCCACAAGAGTTGGATATCGCCACCAAGCAAGCAATGTGCACAGCTCTGGCCGGAGTCACTGGAATGAACCTGTTGTGGTCAGAGAAGTAAGTCAAATTTAATCTAAATTATCCTTATCTTCTCTGCTCAGTTTATAGGATGAGAGCCAAGGTACACTCCACTACAGGTATGGACAAATGGAATTTTAGAAAGTGGCCGAAACGCGTAGATTTGACAGCGTCCAATGGTACAACCATGATGCTATATTGAAAAATTATTTACTTTCTGCTCTGAGAGTGGGTCTTGTCAATTCCGTGTTATTTTTTCGTGTTCTTAGTTAAGTTTTTCGTTATTTTGAGTTTTATCAATTTTTTAAATTCATCTGATAGCTTATTGAAGCTACCAGATCTGACTCGAGGTCATTTTGAACTGCGCGGCAAAGACCGTACGACTTGCGACGTCACTCGATGGCCTATTTTCTCAGCGCTGCCACTTCGCACCCCGTTTGTCCATACCTGTAGTAGAGTGTACCTTGGATGAGAGCTGTCTTCAAATTGCTCAAATCCTTCTCTAGAGATAGCTAAGAAAGGAATAAAAACCCCAAACTCCATCCTTACTCAAAAATTTTACCTCTCTGTCCCCATAAAATTTTGAAAACTGTGTTTACAAGAATGTGGTCATTAAAATGCAAGTCTTCCCTTTATTCTTTTCAAATTTGTATAATATACCCCAACCTAATCTAACTTACCTAGGCACTGAATGAATGTTTGTGAAATATGTTATGATGCAAATTTTACTACCTATTTAGTGATTTTACCATCTAAAAATGTTGCCTTGCGTAGTTTTCACATTCCTCCTCGATCTCATTGCCCTCCCCATCCTTGAATTCTCCAAATTGTGTAAAAGTATGGTCAATTAAGCACTTATAGATCTTTTCCTCCATGATGAGCAAAATAATAGCCGTGAAGGTGCAAACATATGGTTTTAGTCAGTAACTTATTCTACGTGTCTTTTCAGTCCACAACTCTGCCCCCAATGATCATCTCCTTGTGAATGGGATTTTTGCCACTCTAAATCACCGGTTTCGGAGTAATGTAAAGAGGATTTTAAAATAGGCCGCAATTTGTCGATATTTTGGATATTTTCACCCAATACAGAGTTTTGAGACCCCGCTGAGCAGCTTTTTGACAGCGACAAGTTTAAATGCAATGCACTTCTTATGGAATGTGCCAATTCTACATCATATGTGGCGTGGAGAATCGGGGAGTGGATCTCATAAAAGATTCGCAGCTACTGACCTTTGTGGATTGAGCTCTGCCTTCAGATTTCAGGACATTAAGCTGAAATTCTGAAAAAGATCTTACTTTCAGTCCTACTAAAAGACAAGTTTCTCCCTCTTACTCTCAAGAATTTCAAAAGAAAGCAGTTGAGAGCAATTCCACTCGATGACCATTCTTTGAAACTGCTCTCATTCCCTGCTCTTAATTATTTTGAAAAACTTGAATTCTTGTTTTCTTGTATGTAGTGCTGTTGCGAATTTTTTGCTCAGGCTTTTCTGTGGTGCTTTTTTTAGGTGCTTAGTAGAAACTAATTGGAACTATGACCTAGGACTTCAAGCATATGGCGAATTGAAATCGCGTGGCGTGATACCTCCAGAAGCCTTCATCAAATAATACTGCCGTGCCCAGGAATGTTTGTGTGTATAGCATAAAAAAAAACTTAGACGATTATTCGATCTTCATTTTGACTTGGAATACAAGACTATCGTTTTCATATGTGAACATCAGATTTCGTCAGTGCTTGCGACATAGTCAAAGTTTAAAATATTTGTTTCATATGACAAAACTCAAAACTTTAAAAAAATGTGTAATTTGCTAATTAGGATTTTACCGCATTCTTTGCCTATAAAAAATGAAAGATGAGAGTCAAGCTGAGTAATATGTTTTACTATCAAGACGTAATTTGACAAACTATCATTGCAAGCTACCCAGCAAGGTTTTCATCTTTCATCATTTGGGCAAACTTGGGTGAAAGAAAATAAAAGGGGGAAAGAAAATAATTGATTCAAAGTTGTTTTAGTGAGTTCAAGTGGGACTCAGTACATGTTAGGTCTTTAAATTAAAATGTATGGATCCATGGAAGTGGAGAACACATTATCAGAGAATGAGAATCTAGGAGCCCATTTCTGACAAGCTCAGCCATCTGAGGTTTTCATTGAACTTCCAGGAGCCCAAAACTGGCAGACAATGCCACCAGGTGTAAATTAGCATGACTTAAAAGTGGTTTTATTCGTTTGCAATTTTTAAACAAATTTAAAGATTGGTTCATTCAATTAAGTAATCAATTTTGGTCGTCATTTTAGCAGAAACTACTTTTAACTTGACTCTAATTTACAGCAAGTTTGGCTAGTAGCGTAGTGGATAGTACTGTCAAAATTTGTAGCAAAGCCTTTTTCATCTGAAGTCATGGCCATTTTTGGGCTCTTAAGTTTCCTCAAGGGAAGCTGAAGGGTGAGGTGTCCCTTTTCTCTTTTTCTAGTGTCCCACATAATAGGAGTTAGCTGGTGTGTAGACTGGAGATTACTTTTAACATAGAGATTTGTTCATTATGAAAGATGGACCACTCAAACGTAGTCCGTATGAAATTCAATTTATTGAATATAGAAAGCAACTCTTTCTTGTTAATCCTCTCAATTTATACTGGACTCATCCTTCGCCCCATATTTTTTGATAGGGCAAAAATGGTAACCTCCAGACCATGCAAGCTTCCTCTTATTTCCATGGATTTATCGACAAAATCCGAAAGTCTGTGCTGCAATTAACTATTTAATTACCAGAAAAAAGAAGCAGGGTTAACTAAATTAATCTGGTACTTAAAATTAGCTCTTTTGAAAAAAAATTTCTGGCCGCAGTTAATTTTTATTTAGCAATTGTAAAGTATTTGTTTTATTTAAGTCGAACTGTAAACAGTTTTTGTTTCTCTTGTCGGTATCAATGGATTGTATGAAATTGCTAATATTGTAATTCAGTTCTTCTTCTTGATTAATCATTATCTTGTTGTATAAAATTTACCAAAATGAAATAGGGAAATTAAATCTATTTATTCACGAATTATTTTCGACCAGCTGCATTTTAGAGTGACGATTAGAAGGCTGTCAAAACTGCAATCTTTTGATGGGCTTATAGCGTCTTTCGCCGTAATTAGTTTCATTCAAGTCTTAAATTAGTTTATTTAATTAAATCAAGCAGAATTAATGTGAAAAAATTGCCTTCATTAAGAAAATTAGCCAGTAGCAAATAGTCCTTTCAGATCTATACTTTTTCTTGACAAGTTGCGATTTTCGTTTCATACATACATGATTATATTTTCACCTGACAATTTCATTCATGAACGTGCAAAGTGCCTGTAGCAATATAATTGATAAAAATTCTTGTAGGTATTACATCCCATCCATTTAACATTCGCAATATTTATATTTCACTCTTAAAATGAATTTTCTCCTCAATTTTCAATAAGGATAGAAACTCGGAACTTCTCGAATCATCAGGGAGAAAAACAATTTCTAGCTGTCAGAGTATTAAATCAAAGATTGGTTCACATATCAGGTCCAGAAATGGAGTCTACCCAAAGTTAATTTATTTTTAGCTTTCAAGAAGAATCTTCTCAGCTTAAAAATCATAAGATTTTAGAGACCCAGTGTTGACTAAGGAATAAAATTTTTAAAGTCTTTATTTTGACACAGAAAATCTGTTTTTTTTTACAATTCAACAGCTTTTCTTATGTACGCTGTTTACGCTGTCTACCTGTTTTAAACTCGTCGGTTTTATCCTTTATCAAAGTCTCAACAGTCAAATAACATACACCAACAAAGCTTTGAAAAGTAAGGGTCCAATTGTGTATCGAAGCAATCGTAAAATATTTAAAAAAAATTGAGACTCCTCTTTGTTAGATTGAATAGAAGCATCAAACTTCAGATCAGACATTGCAATTACTGAGAGGAATCATGGATATTAGAAAATAGCCTACAAGCCACTTCTGGTTGTTGGTAGGTAAGTTCATTTTGCTAAATCCTACAAAATAGTAATCACTTTAATGGAAATATCTGAAGGATGCCTGCCGTACAGGGCCCTATCCAAGTTAAACAATCCTTAACACTTTAGTTACTTTTTTGGTTAGAAAGTCTTAAAGCTTTCAAAAAATATTCTGGAATTTTGAAATTCCTACAAGAAGCAGGATTTTTAAAATTCCAGTTTGATCCTTTGCAGTCAAAGCAAAATGGTTCGCTTACCTAACAACAACCAAAATTGCTTTCAATCTTGTGATGTCTTTACTGAACTGGATTATATTTGTTTTCCATTTTCAAAGTAATTAAACTTTCAAGATGATTCTCTCAAATTAAGACAAGTGGGTTATATTCAACTTTGTCACATATCCTCGTATATTTCAGAAATACTACCAATGTATCAGTCATATTATATTTATATTTTTTGCCCTTTTGTTGAATATATCCTAAGTCCATCTTAATCATATACTCAATTCAAGGCTTAAAGATTAACTGAAAAATAAAAATTAAATCTATGTGTGCAATTTTGCAATCTTAAATTTAATTTCGTTTATTCAAGTTTAATGCAACAGAAGTCTCTGTCCAGGGAAGCAGTTCACAATGAAGATTTTAGATGAACAAATTAAAATATTGTTGTTTCTTGTTTTGCAAAATTCTTAATGCACAACACAAGGTCCCTTCATTCATAAGCTTCTGCTAGTTCTGTCAATTCTAGCATCACCTTGTTTTTTGTTGTGAAGTTTTTGAATTCCATGCACTTTTATAAAAACTTACTTAAAAATTGTTAGCGTGTGAACTGAATTTCCTATGTAATTATGCTGTTGGTTCAATTTTTCGCATTTTTAAGATAAGAAGAAAGATTTTGTTCGGATATAATGTTAATTATTCTATCAAGACACTAAAAGAAAAATGTTTAAAATTGTAATTTTCTAGCAATTTAAGTATTTAGCAGAAAAAAAAATCACTTCATCTGTTCTCATAACAGAAGTTTCCAAAATGTTTCAAACCCTCCCTCTAAGTTATCACTTGATATTTATGTCAAGACTCTGTTTCGCTGATATTAAAGGCATTAAAAATATTTCCAAAAAAAAAAAAAAATTCTCTCACGTTCATAAATTTAACAAGGAACATTTTTCTCATCATCTCTTAGGAGGTTTAACTTTTACCGCATGTAATGTCGGTTGATGTGACTGTTAAAATATGTAGTGTCCTCCACTCCAAAGAAAATTATGACTTTCAGGAACTTCATCAGGCGTCTCATAATTGACAACGTTTTTCATGCATTTGAAAGCTAAATACAAAGTAAGCGAGTTAAGGAACTTGATACAGTTCAAACTAGCAAAGCAAGGCACCTCTGTCAAAAGTCATCTTTACATCTGTGTTTTTCACCAATAAGTTCCATCGTTAATATGCTATTGTCTCCATCAAACAAAGCTGTTCTATTTCTGTTTTCTCCGCATTTACCTCTACTCAATTTCCTAAATCCTTGTGAAACTTTCTCCTTCCGACTTCTCCCTACTCCCGAAAAGAAATGATGTTCTGCTAGTTGCGGCATCTTTGAGTCGAATTCCCATTCAGTCTATCGAAGTTTATGCTCAGATGCTCATACCTCTAGCTTAATGGCTCGGTAGGCGGGCGAAGAGCTCAAACTCGATTCTTTTTACATCCTCCTTATCGACGTGAAGAAAAGAGCTTTACTACCAGAATAACCTCTACTCAACTATACCCTGCAGGGCAAGTTGAAGAGGATTCTGCAAAGCACTCTGCCATGATTGCATCAACATTGCTTCATGTGCAGTTCTTAGCGTAGACGTTTGGAGTCTTTGAATGATGAACATCTGCTTTGTTTTGGATGCATAGCATTTAACGACCCTTCCCATAGTCAGGAAAAAAAATTGAGTAGATGTCCATTATTGGGGTCCAGCTAATATAATGAATATCTGAGAAATTACCATATTATTTTATTAAGAAAAAAATATTCTATTTTTTCTGAAAAAGGATGTTCTTTTGATAAGTTTTATTTCTAATTGTCTCAAAAATTCTCATGAAGATTTTGATGTGGCAGTCTTGTGGAAATCCAAAAAGAGAAGTTCTAATAAAGCATGAAAAACTTTGTCACTTTGTCTAAATCTGTGTGGTACTCATTATGTGGAAGAATTTGATTAAGCTGAGGTTCATCATCTCCATAACTTTCCTTGTATGCCACTCCGAGATACATACACAGACTTTGCCAAGCCTCTAATTTCTCTACAACTGCTGTGCAGTAAGTTGTGATGTAAAAATTACTTATATATTTGAAAAAATTTCGCTCAGTGATTTTAGTATCATCAGTGGCACCAGGTAGGATGAATTTTATAATTTATTGAAAAATGGATGAAACGTGACACATTTGTGAATTAACTTTTTCAATGCAGATAGTTGTTTTTTATATATAGTTGTTTTTTATATAAGTTCTTTGAATCGTAGGTGTGAATATGAACTTCAATTTTGTCTAAGAAGTTGAGTGTAAAGTATAGGGTTTCTAATTCAATTTTTTCCTCTTTGTGAATCATCAATCGATGAATTGAAGGAACTACGAAAATCATAAGTTTTTCTCTTTTTTTTCATTGATAAAGTTGTTCAAATATCCAAGCATTATTTTGACATATGCCTCTCCCATGATACTGTAAGATGAAAAGACAAGAAATTGCTGTTTTTCAATCAATGATTTTTATCAAAAAGATGGATGCTCTTGCTGCTGTAAGATTTCTTTTATTCAGCCGTAGAGTTAATCCAATCGAATGGAAAATACAGTTGTAGGACTTAAATATTTTCAGTTTCATAATACGTTTCGATAAATTTTCTGCTATCCTTTTTTTGTTTCTGTCTAACCTTGCATTAATTTTCTTGTTTTTCTATTCTGCTTAAAATTTACTTATGTATCATCCATTGGAAACATACAAGCACTGAGGACTCTTGAATCCAAAATTTGGTGTTCTGTCGAAAATTTATCCTTATTATGTCAACATATTTATAACCAAGTCAAATCCATCATGGTAGTCCTGAGTTGGACTAGTTTTCTTCTTAAATATCCCGTCAAAGCGGTGAAGTTTTCTCATTTCAAGGTTGCATTCAGTTAATTGTTATTGTTTTCTTTTCTATTTGTAATTAAGTCACCCTTGTTTTGCTGTAAATATTCTGAGTAATTTAACAATGAATATTTTTAATACATTTAGAACAGTCTTAAAGGTTTTCCATTCATTTTTTAAAATTTTTTTTAGTCATTACTTTTTCTTTTTTTTTTTTTATTTAATTGATTAATTTCAAATCATGTTAATCAAATCAGTCTCTGATGTTTCATTTTGAGCTCAATTTTGGTCAGCCCTCTGAACTGGATTGTGAATCTTTCATTGCAGTAATTCCAAATCAGATCAGAGGGGTTGAGGTCAATTTCTGCGTAGATCTTGCATGAAAAGAAGCGATTTTGAAAAAGTCCAGAAATAATTACTGACAAAAGTCGGCAGTACTAAACATTGAAGAGACTATTGGTCTAAAACTGTGCTGCTACTTTTGGCAAATTAATTTTTTTGTGCATGAGATCTACCTGATGGTAATCTTCAGAAAAGCAATAAATAATTAAATTTGTCCAAGAGCATTATGATGGCTTTACCCTTCATGGTAACTGAGAAAATTGGCGAGTAAGCTCAAATCATGCGAACGTTCACTACTCAATTTTGCTCGCTTTCCTCAAGATTATCATCAGACTCCTTTTTTCTCTCTTACTGGGAGAAAAGAGGATCTTTCAGCAATCTGTGATACCTTCAGTAATTTTTCTTGGATAGTTTAAAGTGGATTTCCCTAATAAAACATGATGATATCCTTAATTCTGCGTTTTTAATGTCCTTCTCATATTGTTTTTCATCAAATACACTTGGATGTGTAAAGTGCTTTACCTTTTTTCCTCAAGTTTAATCAAAACAATTTACTTTTTGTGGTGATTCTCTCTCATAGAGAAAATACAGAAGATGATGGCAAGCCGAGAAATGTACATTCTGCATCAGCGCAAACAACTGCAGGTCCAACAAAGGCCGTTGTAAAGTTGGGTAACCTGCGCCGTGAAACAGTATCTGATCCTCACTATAATCGTACTCTCATTGGCTGATGACCAATATACATTTCTGTCAAGACAAAATTTCATAATGGCTGCCTCCCTATAACACCTTCTAAACTTCTTTTATGCATGACTTCCCCTCTACACAAAAATCAGGATTGACTTCATTGGTGTTCAATAAATTTGAATTTATTCAATCAAAATAAGTAACAATTCAGCCACAAGTTGTATTCAGAAAGTAAAGGAACATAAAATCACAGATATGAGTCACAGCACCATTGATAACACTGGACCACTAGACGATAGGCGAATTTGAGCATTTTGAAATATGTATCCTCCTCAGAATTTGGGTAACAAAATACTAAAATTTACACTTAACCAAAATGTAACTGTTTTTACTTAGCAGATATTACGAAAAAATTTGAATTTCCTACCCATATATAAAAAGAAACTGAGTAGGTATACACGAGTCAAATTTCTTATTTCAACGATTTTGACAAGCTTCTTAATCAAACAGGGTTCCTTCCCCGTCTTAAGTTGTTCTAAGTATAAACAACGAGCAATTAAGAGCAGAAGAGCCGAAATTCAAAATATTGCATTTTCATGACGCAGAGACCATTACATTAACGTTTAGTATGCTATTTAACCTAGGCAGATTATGGTTTTTTTCATGAGCAGAAAGTTCGAATTTATACATCGAAAAACAATAACTTGAGGAGTTACTTCCAATAAATTTTGTTGCACAAATCGTGTTTTACATGAAATTTCGATGAGAAAACATTAATCATCATCTTGAATTTACACCTGGTCTGGTCCATTATCAAAGAATGAAAACAATTTCAGAGCTCAATATTTGCCTTGTGTAACATTTTCGGTGGGGAGTAAATGTCTTACACATGGTAATGAGAATTAAAATTCCTGTGCTCTTAAAATATTATCAATAAATCAAAATAATAAGTAATCATTTTAAGCACGAAAAAAAATATATAAATCATCGGTTTTATAAACCTATAAACTAAAAAGATTAATCAATAAAAATAATAAAGTCCTTCAATTTTGGCAAAAACAATAAACTTGCTTATTTGGTAACAGACAATAGAGAAATGATCACGTCAAAGCTCAGATGAAATTCAATTGGACTACATTTTGCACTGAAGAACTACTAATCTTTAATACTGAAAATAAAATTGTGCAATACATTAACAGAGTGTACATATTATAGCAGGAGTATTAGGACGAAGTCCAGCAAGACTAAACCAACTTAGCTACTTGAAAATCTTTCCAGCCCATGCCATTATAACTCAGGACCTCACTTTAAAATCTGGAACACTGCATCTGTTTATCCAAATCATTGAGGATGACTGGAAAAATTCAGATTGGATTTTTCAGTTGAATGCCTCTTTGCTCTTTATTTTCCTCCTAAAAAAGTCCTAAAATCTTGAAAATCCATGCAAAAGTCTCCAAAAAAACACAGTATTTCAGTTAATTTTTTACGGAATGAGCTCAAAAAGAGCTCATTTTGTGGTTAAAGACTTTGATCTAAGAGCCCTGCAAACTGCAACTTGCTAAGCTTTTCATCTTGGCACATGAAGTGGACTGGCGCAAGACTATGCGACAAGACTATGCAAGACAGCTTGGATAAATAATTTTTTGGTGCAAGATAACTGAGGTGACACTCTATATTTTTTTCATTATTCTCAAAGGGTTGCAAAACTAACCATCCACTTTCTATCCCATATCGAAGGGTGAAAGTACCAGACCAGACATCGCAGGTTGTGGCGTCACAGACTTCCTGTCACACTCTATTTTTTAAATGGAAAACTATGGAACTATAAATTCTAGCCCGGTTTAAAAACGACGTATAAGTCATTAGTTTCCCTATGTACATAAGTGTTTTTCCAGAAGAGCCAGAATTTATAATTTCCAAATTGCAAAATGCAGTCCTATTGATGTGGTCTATGAAAGCCAATTTTACACGATCAATGAAATGAATTCCTTAAATTTGAAAAATGACGATGGACAAAGTACGAAACGACGTATCTCTCCGTTGGCGAGGACCCAGTTTTTTTTTTTTGGGGGGGGGGGGCGGGAGGGAGAACGTAATTTCTTGAGAACTTGATTTTTCCTCCATGCTATCGGGATATTCTGCATGAATATCAAGCTACATAGTTGGCTCGCTCTCCTTAGAAAAAATAAAATAGGGGCGCAAATGAAACATTGCAATGCAGGTACGTGGTTTCCAACTTTGGCCACAGATGATCATTTCACAATGGAAAAAAAGCGAAAAAAAAAAAACAAACACTGAAGAAAAAATCCGGCCATGAAAGCCGTACTTAGGGCCTAGAAAGACATACGGCCGTCCGCGTCCCGGACTCGGAGGCCGAAAGTTCCGGGCAGGGTCGGACTGGCTCTCATCTGAGGGTGTAGACCCTAAAAGGGCGTAAGTTGATATTATTTACGTGGATGGGGCTCAGAAAATGTTGGCAAAGCAACACAAGTTTATGCTATTCTCAGGTTCAAAGTTGATTTATCGTACATAGGGAACTTTGCCAACTTGAACGTATTGAAGTAATCGATAGACTTTTGAAGTTTAAAATAAAAAAATAAAAAAAAAAAAAAATTAAAGCCACTAGCCGCATCCAAGCACAATTATTTTCAACGGAACTGAGCAAGAGCTGCGGTCCAAGAGAGCTCTAGAAGTGGGTCTGCAAATCCATCCTAAAAAAGAATCAGACATGAACCTGAAAAAAAAGGATCGAGTAGAGTTCTCGCCTCGCGCTAGCGCGCCTTCAATTTTGTAGACGCAACACGGACATCCATCAAGTACAAATAGTTGTATCTCCGCGCCGTCAGCAGTGAGCGTCCTTTCTTGCTCTATTCCCGTATCATGTTGGCTCTGTTCATCTAATTTGTAGTGATTCTTTAAGGGGAGCGTGAGAAACACATCCGAAGATAGGAGAGACGTATTCGGTCTCGTTTTTTTAAAACTTTTCTCCCGAATCTCACTAGCAGCGTTGCGCGTTCACGCCTCTCCTCGGCTCACGCCATCGCGTCTTACATTTTTCATATGCAATTTTTTTTTCAATGTAAACATCCATCTTTAATTGCGCGAATAGTTTGTACCTACCACGTTTAGGTGTCTCTTATTTTTGAAATTTGAGATGAGTCGGGGTCAAGTTGCTTGGAGTATGGTATGACATGTCCAAATCAGTAGTAATTTTCTTCTTTTTTTTACCTACTTCAAACCAACTTCCAAGAAACTTCCAATAAATTACCGCTCAACATGGCACAATTAAAGCTTTCCGACGCACAGCAGTACAAAACCCCTTTGCTATACTTATCATCATTTCCACCCCACTGATTTCCCCCATATAGTGATATTACAACGGAGCAGAAATCAGGGAAAAGGTACCCTCAGGGTCCCTCAGCTGCTGAAATTTTGAATGATATTTCACTGATGGAAACCTTAAACGAACACACCCCTGGCCTGTCTGATGAATTAGGGATGAATATTTCGTTCCCTGCCTCCGAGTCTGACAACCTAAGATGACATTTGAATCAGTGAGTTCGAAAATACACCAACTCGGAAAGTTTTTTTTTCAGGAAACATTTAACACTTCGCAGCGGGCGAAGAAGTTAGTTTAAGAAAACCTTTTTGGTACCAAAGGACGCAAGAAGTAGGTAAGTACTCTAGAGACTTTAAAGCACCAAGTTTCAGATACTAATTTTTCATAGTCTGCCCTGAAAAATTTATATTTTTTGACCTGAATATAACGCTTGAATATTTATATAACTTGTTGCCACAAGGTATACTGAACCGAAAAAAGAAAACCGCATAATCGGATGGTCACCCGTTTCCCTTGATCGGCCAAAAATTGGTATTTCCAATGAAATACTTCGATTCTTCCTTTTTCCCGTCGCTGTTTCGAGCACTTCCGATTGCAATTTCGAAATATCCTTTTGCGTGCAGATGCTTCTACTTATCCACAAGTGTTACTAAACCGTAAAAAAGTGAAAATCGAAAAAAACTCGTGTTGGAGTGTTTCCGAACTCACTGATTCATTTTACATAAGTATTGGAAACATGATGATTACTTGGATGGATAAGGTGGGGAGGCGGTAGACGATAGGATGGGTTAGAGTAGGTATTGGATAGAGAGTGCTCGTACTGCTCTGAGTTCCCGTCGCGCCACGCAGCCATCTTGCCTGCTCATTCGAGGGGCCCGGATATTCATCCATGCCCGGGGGGGTCTTTCCCTGCAAAAAGTAAACATCGGGCATGTCATTCATGCTATACAGGGTGTCCCAAAAGTCCTTCCACCCCTCTAAAATTTTACCTAATTCATATTTGATACGAAACTTTTGGGGTTGTTCTTCGGATCAATGTTTGCTACTTTTGCGGGCCCCCAAAATTTTCGGGCCCCCGTGGGGAGGGGGCTGCGGACCCCAACTTTTTTTTTTCAATTTGGCACCCTATCTTGTGATACCTCATTCGAAAGAACATAAAAAATCTAGAATTTTGGCGCAAACCGCAGATCAATATCTTTATTTTGACGAGTTATGATAGGTCAAAGGTCAAATTTGACCTATTTCAAAAAATCATATCTCCTGTTCAAATTATCGTAATTATAAAAAATAAAACGGGAAAATTTACCAAATTGTAAGCACTTTTAAGTATAAATCACAAAAATTACTTCAAAAATAATTTTAAGGGGGGTTTCGGACCCCAAATACGTCAATTCAATGGTCATTCAATTTTCCGCGATAATAAGCCAATTTCCCCCAGATTTTTACCTCAACATAGTTCAGTAAGGTCAAAATCTGATTCAACATTTACGTTTGGCAAAATTCCCAAATTTTGGGAAAAAGTTTAAAAAAAAAAAAACGAAATTAAAGGTGATTAATCTTTGAACGTTTAAATTTTTTTTTTAAACTTTTTCCAAAATTTGGGGAAAGTTGCCAACGTAATGTGAACTGATTTTGACCTTACTGAACTAATGTTGAGGTAAAATCTGGGGGGAAATTGGCTATTTGCGGGGGAGGGGAAAATTGAATGACTTTGAATTGACGTATTTGGGGTCCGAAACCCCCCTTAAAATTAGTTTGAAGTAATTTTTGTGATTTTTACTTAAAAGTGCTTACAATTTAGTAAATTTGTCCAGTTTTATTTTTTAAATTACGGATAATTTGAACAGGAGTTATGATTTTTTGAAAAAATTAGGTCAAATTTGACCTATTGACCTATCATAAACTCGGTCAAAAAAATTAAGATAGTGATCTGCGGTTTGCGCCAAAATTCTTAGTTTTTTATGTCTTCGAATGAGGGTATCACAAGATTGGTGTTGCATTTGAAAAAAAAAGTTGGGGTCCGCAGAGCCCCTCCCCAGGGGGGGCCCGAAAATTTTGGGGGGGCCCCAAAAGTAGCTAACATTGATCGTTGACATCCCCAAGTTTCGTATTTCAAATTTAATTAGGTAAAATTTTAGAGGGGGTGGAAGGGACTTTTGGGACACCCTTGTATAGGTACTCTTAGAGCATAGAGAAAAAAAAGGAGGTGTTTGCATTTCGGGCATCTTGGAATTTTTCATAGAGTATCTATAGCTTTGATGACGTCATTGGGTACAGCGACGTTTTTATCCTGTCGATTTTCTTGGAAATGGTGTAATTTAAGGGAAAAAGTCATTCTATAAAAAGTGCTTGAAATTATATAAAGAGTTGATTTAAGTAAAAAAATCGGACATTATGGTCCGTTTTTACAGCGTCAACATAACCCTCAACGAGCGTCTTGTTTACATTGATGACGTAGGTGGGTACAAATCCTCAAGATGCAAACACCTCCTTTTTTTTCTCTGTCCATGTTGTCAGATTGTCTGTTATTATTGTATGACAATTTTCTTGTTTTGGTTTCTGGAGGTTATGTCGTAATGTCGTGTAAGTTTTCCCTTCCCATGTTTGCCTTTGCACAAACCCCCGAAGACCTTGATTCATTATCCTTTTACGCAGTGTTATGTTATGTTATCCCCAAAACCATAGTTTTGAAAAGTCACTTAATGCCCGTCATCACTTGAAGTGTTTGGAATGAAGGTTTGATTAACTGTAACAAGTCTTATCATCTTGTCAACTTTTTCCGACACCCAAAATGAATCGATCAGTGTTTCAAATATGCCTCAGTGCGATTCATGGACCAACAAGTATCCCATCCAGAAGTGTGATGAAGCAGATGTCTAAGTTCTCTATCGCTCATGTATCGAATCGCTCTTACTTTGTGAATTTCATTCTGGGTGATCGTCAGTTTAATATGCCTGTGCATGTGGAAAAGAAACAAGAAGAAGGTCTTTCCCTCCAGTCTTTCAGTCTGTTTCAATCATTCAAAACAAGGAATGAAAGGCGATTAAAAATTTGCGAGTTATTACAATGTAGCTCAGCAGATGCGAACAGCATTATGCAAATAGCTATCAATCAGAGGCTATTTGATGATCCTGAAACGAGTGCGACGTTCTTTGATAAATTGAAGCTCCTTCATCAAATAGGATTAGACGCTAAACTAGTTGCACAACACCAGTGGCTCTTTGATTTTTCTTTAGGTGAGTATACCCATATGATCCCTATTTTCTATTGTCATCTTACAAGGGGAGGCTACCGATTGTCCGCCTCAGATCGGGTTCAAATTTGGCAGGGAGGTAGAATAGGTTAATATAAGAACCCGTATTTTTTTTTAGGTGCCAATGCCCAGCCGTTTTTGAGTTATGAATTTTTGAAGTTGCCGTTTTTTCGTGTCAGCGACGCGCTCAAGTTGAGCCTACTGTGCGCGCACCTTTTAATGCGATCCGAATGTCATTCTGCTCATGAGAGACAGTTGTTCAAGCGGTAGCGCGCTCGCCTATGGTGCTACAGGTTCGGAGTTCGATACTTGTTCCGTGTGTTCAATTTTAAAAATTGAGTATTTTGTTTTTTAATCGCTTCATCACAAGAAATTGTAAGTCACCTTGTAGACGTTATGATTCTAATTATTTTTTATGTATATTTTATTTTTTTATTTTTTTTTAATGAGTGTTTGACAAAAAAGGAAAAAAATATAATTAGCATCACAACGTCTACAAGGTGACTTACAATTTCTTGTGATGAAGCGATTAAAAAACAAAATAATCAATTTTAAAAATCGAACACACGGAACAAGTATCAAACTCCGAACCTGCAGCACTATAGGCAAGCGCGCTACCGCTTGGGCAACTGTCTCTCTTGAGCAGTAAGACATTCGGATTGCATTAAAAGGTGCGCGCACAGTAGGCTCAACTTGAGCGCGTTGCTGACACGAAAAAACGGCAACTTCAAAAATTCATAACTCAAAAACGGCTAGGCATTGGCACCTAAAAAAAAATACGGGTTCTTATATTAACCTATTCTACCTCCCTGCCAAATTTGAACCCGATCTGAGGGGGACAATCGGTAGCCTCCCCTTGTTAGTCTCAGAGGCCAACCACTACTACGAAGCCCGTAGGTACTTCGGAATGTACAATGATAAAGATAATAATTTGTTAAAAGTATCCTTGATTTTCTGTCTAAGATAGCTGAACCCTCTCTCACAAGTGGGAACCACAAAGTTTATGTACATCAAAGACTTAAAGATGGAGCCCTAAGAGCCAAAAATGAACCCACACCTCCTTTGCAAGATTTGACTGTAAATTTGGGATAACTGACTCATCCACACAAGTGAACTCATGGATGAGGGAAATTGATTTTTATTATTGTTTGTATATTGTAAATTGAAATTGAAAGTTGGATGAATTTGAAAATTCAAAAGAAGGCTTTTTTTTAACTTGCTTCGGATAAATTTCACGGCACTGTGATTTATATTCATTTGTATATTCAAATCCTGATTCTCTCGCTATTTTAAAACAAAATAATTATTTTTTTATGCAGGAAAGAACGTTCTGTAAATATTGGAATGCCACAATGGGAAATCGATTATTTCTAGTGCTCAAACAAGCATTCATCCCAAAATTTGCAGTATGTCGTAAAATACAATTTTCAAAATGTTGACAGCTAAAATATGTTAGGATCCCTGAAGAGCAAACTTCAAGAAAAGTCTCCACTTCTGGCAAATTCTAATATTTTCAATGCCGAAAGCTTAATAAGAGCTCTTTGTCAGAAACATACAAAATTTTGTTAAGCACTTCTTACTTATCTTTTCAGGCATCTTGTCAAATGCCTACTATGGCTTTTTGCGGATGACATCATAGCTCACTTATCTGTAGAATTTCAGGGACTTCTGATACATTGAAACTTTATGGGAGTGATTTCGTCCGAGTAATTGAGTTAAAAAATGGAAATTGAAATTTCCAAGGAAAATTCTCTTCAGTTCAATTTAGTTTATTTTTGGTGTCATGGAGGGTGCAAAAAAGCATTTAAACCCAACTTTTTTAAGCTCTGACCACGGTATATTAAAACTTTCAATAGATCTTTCTCTAAATTTTAGAATTTTTTTAAGAATTCTAAACATCTACCTAGGGTTTGGATCAACATTTTCAGGCGGTTTTTCTGATTAATTGTCCAACTTTCTTTCAATCAAATAATTTTTCAAGTTGCAATTTAAAAGCAATTTTAAACATATGAAAAAGGAATTTATAATGTTCAATGAAGCATTGTAGCTCATAATAATTAATTCTCACACTTGTTTCAATTTTCTGTTTTTCTTTCAACAGGTGAGCTAGAAAAAAAAATTGAGGCATTTCGCCAAAAGGAAGGAGTCTTAAAAATAGATGAATTAAATCTCTTGAAGTTGCGAAAGGCTGAGTTACTAGATCTGTTAGATCTGTTGGAAGAGGATAGAGAAAGCCTAATGGAGACTAGAATCGATTTTTTCTCGCGAGAATTTGGTGTAAGTACCTTCAAGACTTTTAACTACCTCTATCATCTTTATCTTTCCCTCTTGAAACGGAAGGCACTCCCTCTCCTTCCTTCTTGAAATTTCTAAGATTCAAGCTCCTTTTTCTTAGGGATGCTTCTCTTGATTTCAGGGTCAATTGAAAAGTTCTAATGTCCTAATGCTTTCCTCCTGAGCTTTTTAAAAAAATGTGCACGCTTTTAAAGTCGAATGAAGTTTTATATGTGCTGTATAAAAAAACTCATAAAAATTTGTCAAAAACAGTAACAATGGATCATTAGACCCCTTAATATTCATAGGAGGTCTTTTTAAAGTTACCCAGGATCACTACTTTGAAAATATCAAACACATATCAAAAACGACAGAGCTGAAATAGGTCCTTAATAAACCACCTCCTCTGCAATCTATCTTCAGTTTCCTTTAATAGTAGCATATGTATCAAAGCCTTTTTTTGTACTACATTATTTTTGCATTGGAAAGGCACTGGCTAGTTATATGTGAATTTGAAGGAAGATACCGGCAGTGTTTAAGAGTATTTTAAGAGTTAGTCTTTAATGATGCAAAGATCTTACTAAAACGAGCGTTTTTTCAATGTTGTCTGGCAGAAATTTCTATCATCTGCCCCATCTCTACAGTAAGTAAGAAAAAATTCAAAAGCAAACGTTTCTCTACAAACTTCAAAATTTGTTTCAAATTCTAAATAGAATCAGTCTGTTGATGTAGCTCATCAATTTATATCAATTCAGAAGTCCACTCTTGTCATTCTTGCTGCCACCAATGCAGCTGACAGTTAGTCTGTACTCCTAACAGATTAGGCTCATGCAGGAACCTGTACCCAAGTCATATGCACAACGAGTGCTTGATGATCCAATAATCAAATCTCTGGTCAGAGGTGAAGCAAGCGCAGCGAGCCTGAGTGTCTAGTAAAAATCACTTACTTACTGTAATATTCCTTGAATCAAGAGCTCTTTTTCCTTCCCTTTATTTCTCTTGAATAATTTTGTTCCTTGCTTTTCAGCTCTCAATTCCTGAAGTTTGTTCGTTATTAGTGGAACGCTCGTTTTTAAGAAGAAAAAGTTTGCAGCAAATAATGTCAATATACCAAAAGCTCAAAGGTATAATACGTTTGTTTCCCTTTTTTCATTGAATTTTCAGTCCTTTTATGATACAGCATGAGGTTTAATATTCAAGAAATTTGTTGGTTTTACAGCTCAGATTATCTCTTGACATGTTCCATAGTTTGAAGACTATTTTTCATTGGTGTGTATAAATGTTAAATGACAAAACTATGATAATTTTTTGGAGGGTACATTGATGTATGTTTTCGCACAAAAAAAGGATGATATGGACTGTGTTTAATACAAGGAACCAAGCCCCATCAGCTATTGCAAAATTTAACTGGGCAAATTAATTTTGTACCAGAGAATGTTTGTGCAGATTTCTTCGAAAATTTTAAGGAATTCGCTTCGCACCAGGCAGAAAATTCACTGAAATTTGCACAAAAATCTGCACAAGCATCTCCATGTGAAAAATCAAATTGCCCAATTAAATTTGGCAGTAGCTGATGTGGCTTTATTCCTTTCTGCTTAACTCGGTCCATATAGTAGCACTGGGTCCACAATATTCCACGGAGAAAACAGAGCCCAAAAAAACACAAAATTAGAAATAGAGATTCAAGATGAACTCTATTAAATCTGTTCATGGGGATTGATGTAAAATCTTGATATTTTGCTAGTGGTAAACAGATGCAAAGTAAATTAAAATGTCTAAGTTACACACAAATCACAGACAGTCTATCATCTGTTCGTAACATGGCAGAATTCGTTTCACATTAAGCTCCTAGAAATTGCGTCAAATAAGTTGGCAGTTGTTTACTCCTGACTGCCACGCGCAGTAGACAAATGCAGCAAAATCTCCTCAGAGGAAGGTATTGGTTTCCAGTACCTGCAAATAATGGCAGCACAGCATCGTTGTCACCCAAGATCACTCTTCAATTGCTATTGGGTGGCAGTAGGGAAGCCGCTTGCTATTGGAAAGCAAACAACAATCAACATATCTGATGCAAGTTCTAAAAAATTTTCTAGCCTGCACTACAAGAAGTTTTTAGCTAGAGATTGTAAATTCAATCAAACAAATGTATAGAACCCCATTTCATAAAGTTCCAGAATAACATAAAAATAAAATGACAGAGTTCAAGTTTCCACAAATATTGTACTTGATCAGACCCACGTAAACAACTGTGAAACATCATACCAGAAAAATTCCATGTTTGTTTTTCGTTCAAATGACGATCGATTCCAAGTCTGGAATGACTGTAAGTGAAGTTTATTTTTTTCAGTGTTAAAACCATTGAGGAAAGGATAAGTATCTAATTTTCTGTGACAATAAGAGTAGTCGTTTTTTTCTTCTCTAGATGCTGGTGTATCTAAAAGTGAAATTAGAAATGATTTTTGGATTTTCAAACATAAGAAGCAAACAATAGAGGAGAGAATCCAATTAGCAAAGCGTCTTCAGTTTGATCAGTTTAAATGCTGGATGAGCCGATGCAACCTAAGAGCCCTCAAAAGGTATGTATGTGTTATTACCTTTGATCCGCACCCAGCCCTACCACATCTTGGCAATGGTGCCAATGAAAGAACCTGACAAATGTTCCAAAATCTTTTACCTGAGCCAAAGCGTCAGTGAAAAGTAATTAGAAAATAGATCGTAAGTCTAAACACCCCCCCCCCCCCCCAAAAGAAAAAACATTAAAAAAATTGCTTGGACAGGAGCTTTTTGCTTGTTAAATTTTAACTTAAGGTTAATTCATAACAAGAGATGATAGACCTAGAGGTAATGAGTCTCGCAAACAGATAGATTGAATATCTTTGCTTTTTGCAATGCCCAGTCTGCTTACAGTAAAGATTCATCTCCGAATTTACAAAAAAAATATGTTTGTGTATTGTCCGCTCAGAATTTCTAATCATTGTTTTTTTTTTTTTTTTTTTTTTTTTTTTTTTTTTTTTTTACGTAAGCCCCTCAATGAACTGTTTAAATTTCAGAAAATTCTTCAAGTGGAACAAAGCTAAACATCGATATTTTCCATATCTAGACTCTTTGTCGGGAGGGGTGTAAGATGTCTCACCTACTTGCAGTAGACCTCATGACATTTGACCTACACATACATAATCTAATAATTTAGACCAACAATTATTTTTGTCTACAAAAGTTTTGACCTAAAAAATGTTCTGCTACACATTTTTGTCCTACACGCCGTTTGGTCTTTGCCCTTTAAGTCTTTGTAAGCTGGTCTAATTCTTATTTTTGCATCAAACAAGAATTCGAACATCTTATCCAAATCAGGAAGATGGTACATAGATGGAACGTTTAAAGTGAATCAATCTATTTATCTTCAACTTGTAACAATTGGCGGTGAATATTTTGGGATTGATTTTTTAGTATTTGCCCCAGTGGTGAGTAAACAAAAAGAAACTTACCCAACAGTATTGGCCGAGGTATGCAATTAATGCATGCAAATCAACATTCCAAAACCTACTCCAGTAAAAGTACTTTCAGACTTCGGAAAATCAATTATAAACGCTGTACTCATAATTTTCCCAGACATCTTAATTCGTTTATGTTTCTTGAGTTTTCACGTTGAGTTACGTGGTGGAATAACATGTAGGTCGGAAAATGTGTAAGCAAAAAAATTTGCAAATCAAAGTTTTTGTAGGGAAGAAATTTTGGAGGCAAAAAACAAGGCAGGTCCAAATTTGTTAGTCATATCTAAGCAGGTCTGGTGTTGAAGGTCAAATGTTACATAGGCCTAATGCGTGTAGGTAAAATGGAGGTCAGGTTTTTTTTTCCCCTCCGCTTTTTTTCAAGCTAACTTAAAATTGAGTCATGAGTCTTTTGATCTTCTACATGTATTTTTATCATTTGAACGTCCATAACCAGAATCTGCCCAACTTTACGAGATATTGCCTAATTTTCTTTGGAAAATTGATTATACTTTTGTACAGATCAAAAAATGTTCATATCTTCACAATGGAATCAATGAGGCTGAAGCATGATTTTTTGTAGTATCTTAAGTAGTCAAGCTTTCTGTCAAAAAAATGTTGTGGGAGAAAATTAGCCAATGTAAAATTCTGTTAGGCTAATTCCGGCTAGATCTGTCCATGTATATGTATGTTTGAATTCTAGGTCAGCTGAAATATTGACCGCCAACAAGAAAATTTTGGATAAATATAAGACAAGAGAAGCTCTTTTGATGGAGAAATTGCATATTGATGAAGCAGAGGTCGGAAGAATTTGTGATACGTATCCCCAACTGTCAAAAATCAGGGAGACGAAAATTCTCCACATGATAGATTTTCTCATGTCAGAAGGTATCACCGAAGATCAAATAAGAGCACATCCAAAGATCCTTTGTCACAGTCCAAGAACGCTAAAAGTAAGTAAATTTCAAACTTAAAAGCTGATTTTACTGTGTTGATTCCTGAGTAATTTTTGCGGTTTGTCTTGTCCTTCAAAAGAGTTTTTTCACCAACACTTCCTGTAAAAATGAAATACAAAAATTGGACCGAAAAAAAGTTTGTACTTTAAGGTTTGGTCTCATTTTATGTGTCAGGTTTAGCCTGATTGCAGTTTATAAACATTTGATGATCAGCATCGGCAGATCCAAGGAAGTTCTGACTCATGAATTTTTATGGCTAAATCTATTTCCCTCCCTATCTCTGTCTAGTGGCTGAGTTCTCATTGGAGGACCCTGTCACATGACTTGGTCAACCAATGGAAGAGCTTGGTGCCAGATGGAAAGAGGGACGGATCAGAGAGACGCCACTTGAGTCTTCAGCTTTTAGACCGCAAGGTCGAGTTTTCATCTGTCGTGATGAATGTGAGTATTTTTCAGGGGGAAATCTCCCGATTTTCTCTTCTCTGTCCCTGATGTTTAGGTCGGTCGGCGCTCTCAGGATGTTTCCTTCCAGCCCTTGTGTTCTTTTTTCATGCTCCGGCTCTTGCGAGCCTGATAGTCCCGTCTTAAAGTCTTTTTTTTCTCATTATTCCGCAACATTCACTTGTGACTGATGCAGTTACTCTGGTAAGTCGGTGCAGCAATTTTTGTGTAAAATGCTGAATTCAATTGTCTAATGGTATTATCATTCTATTTTCCCAAGGAAATACTCTATTTTCTTAAAAGATTCATATTCTGAAAATTATGAACGGTCGGTCTATTTTAGCATAAATGAGCTCAGTTTCAAAAGTGCCACTGAGAAAGAACTAATTAAGAATTTTCATAAAGCAGTACCCTCTGAAAAACTCTGACAATCTAAGTCGCAATTACTATGGAGACCATCTCTGAAAACTTGATGGAACTGAGATTTTTCATTATTATACTCCACATTTTGATAGCCGAAGTACAGAACCAGATGTCTTCATCCATTACATCGCAGACTTCCTGTCATACCTTATTTTTTCTTTGGCAAACTAGTCAATGTAATTTTCTCCTGTGTTAGCAAGATATCCTGTATAAATTTCAAGCTATTAAGTTGGCCTGTTTGTCCTCAAAAAAATATACTAGCGAAAAGTTTTAAACACAGCAACAGAGATGCGTGGCTTGGAACTTGGGACATTGTTGCGTATAGTGTTTATTAGAGTTTCAATTAAGCTTTTCTTGGGACAATGCTTTCATCTGAACCTGTTAAAGGATCTCATGATTTTATTTGATTATTGAGCTATTAGTTTTTGTAATTCAGCTGAACTTTGGATGAATGGGATGAAATTATTTGAAGAGTTTGCCTGTAGAAGGGAGTATTGTGAAATACTTGGATCGCGTTAAGTAAAAAGGAACCAGCGCAATTACAGTGCTTTCAAAATCGTGCAACTTTTCCTCTTTTTTTAAAAATATTTATTATATGCACAGTACCATAATTTACACAATTATTTTCCTTTAAAATTAAGTAACAATTTTTTGGTGGGAAGCCAAAATTTTTTGCTTTTCTGGGAGATTTTTTAGATAATTATGAAGAGGCAACAATTTTACAACACTGTAATAGCGCTGGTTCCTTTTTGCTAAATGGATCCAATTGGTCTCCGTTTACAAAATCAATCATATAGCATCTGCGCATCTTCAGAAACACATCGTCATATTTTCATGATGATTTGACGCTCTTGTATATGGAAGTAGAGGTCAAAATATTCGAAACCGCTATCTCCAAGCTTCAAATGCGCTTCGCTCGGAACGGATACTTTTCAAAGACGCCTTTCTACGGGATAACTCTGCAACTGGCATTGATGCAAAAAGTGCCTTTTCTGAAAGAAAGACTGAAGAACATTCATTGATTGACTTTTAGTGGACCATAACTAGGACTTTTTAATTTTTCAAGTCTAACTCTTGCAAAAGGTGTAGTAGATTAATGCAAAGCAAGTCTAGATGGAGGGTGTCTTTTTTTTCTTTCAACAATTAACATGAACAATGTGAAGAAATTCAGGTTTTGAAATTGGCTTATTTTCTACAGTCTTCCCTGCTCTAGAGGTCAGTGTAGATTTTGCTTTCGTAGATTATGTTTGGTTTGCATCAATAAATAGCTACGTAAGATTCAAGTTTCCGATTTCCTTTTTTTTTCTTTGCTTCATCACACATTTATGAATATTTTATCTCTTTTGTTTCAGAAGCGAATAAATGAGTTGGTAAAACTTGGTGCTCATGTGCCGAATGTATATGTGTTCTGTTTGAATCAACGTCTTTATGATAGGTACATTGAAAAGTTTTTAGGCGGTAGTGCATCTTCCTCAGTGAATGAAGGACCGGTGAAATCGAGTTCAAAACTCTGATGAATACATTTTCCACAGCAAACTCGTTGATTACCTGATTGCTTTTCACATTCAGCATGTTCTTGCAACAAGTTTGTTAAATTGACTCACACATGGATTACATTTTGCAAAAAGGGACCAAGAGCATTCCAATGCTGTTAGGATTGTGCAAGTTACATTCTTTTAAAAAAAAATAACGGAAATCATGCAAAATATTTAATTTAAATAGGTAATTTTCGTCTTGAATTCATAGTTTATTCGGAGTATAGTTAAACTTGTTTAGATGATCAATTTATTTTTGCATGGTGAAAAAAATCGCACAATGGACCACTAGACAAGGTACGAATTTAAGCAATCTGATACATGTTTCTTAACCAGAATTTCACGTAGAAAACGATTCACATAACGAAAATTACGGAAACCAACTCCTAACGAAGATATTAACGTTTTTATTTCACATTGGTTACGAGGAATTTGAACTGCCCGCTCACAAGAAACTCAATGCTCTACGTGAGTCAAAGCGCGCACTACAACGGTTTCGGCAAGCTTCTCAATCGAGCAATGTTCATTTCCCATCATGTGTTGTTCAAACTATAAGCAATTTGCTATAGCTGAGCCAAAGCGTCAAGATTGAGGTTGCCAGATTTTAATATTGCAGACTGTCATGATAACGTTTAGCGCGCGATGTGAATCACGTAGAGCATTGAGTTTTCATGAGCGGGTGGTTTGAATTCGCGCATCAAGAATCATTAAATATCTTCTTCAGGAGTTGATTTTGGTAATTTTCGTTGTGCGTATCGTGTTCTACGTGAAATTTTGGTTAAGAAACATGTATCAGAATGCTGAAATTCGTACCTTGTCAAGTGGTCCATTATAGCAACATTGGAATGATCTTGGTTTCTTTTTGCAAAATACAGTCCGTATGAAAAGATCCTATATTCAGTTTGGAGGATTCAAGGGAGAAAAATACCTCTTTTTACCCCCTCCTCTCCTTATTACGCATCCTAAATGTACAATCCAACTCATACTGCAAAAATTCACTTTAAGGAAGTTGTAGGTCAGCCTAAAGTTAAAAGCTAGTCAATACAAAAATAATTCCTGCCGAAGGGTGAGTTGTTCGCATAACATATATTTTCAAAAATCTTTGGACCCCTCCCATCTCACTTCCTTTTAACACAGGTCTGGACCTTCCCCATTAAAATTGCTTAGCGCCCCCCCCCCCCCTCCGCCAATGGCAATGAATTTTAAATGGAAAATTGCAATCATGCATCGGTTTTTCATCCTGAAGTTTGAAAATCATCGCAACATGTTAATTTCAGTATTGTGTGATGTAGCTCTGAACTTTTCACCTCCCTCCGTAACGCAAGCTTAGACCTTCTTAAATTTTGGAAGGAGAGAGGAAGGCGAGAGGAGGAAAAGAGATGTGAATTTTGAAGTTTCAAAATTTGAATAGTAAAACTTCAGTGATCCAATCCCTTTCACAAAAAGCAAAGCTTTTTTTACAATTGACAAAGGGGTGCAGAGCTTTAATGCTCAAATATTCAGGTTTCCTTTTTGTTCTTTCCTTCTCACTTGCTCTTTCATAACTTTTTTATTTTGCGTTTTTTCCCACCGGAGTGGCCATGGGCCTGGGGTCGTTAACCTACCGGCCCACCGGAAAAGTTTTGGTAGTTCCGTATGGCCAATCCAGGCCTAGCGTCTCCTGTGGTATTGAGTATACTCTCGTAAAAAGAACAGTAGTGAACAAGGCCCGATCAGCGAATGACGTGACTCCATTTCTGCATTATTTTGTCTCATTGACTAAGACAAAATTTTAATTAGCAGCTTCTTAGCCTGCGAAGGGTATCTGGACAGCTGAGCAGAGAGCCTGACTTAAATTCCCAATTCGATCCTGAGTACTCCCTCTCTCCATTGATAAAGTTTAACAAATTTTAGAAAGAATTTTTTTTAGAATTTTTTAAAGTTTAACAAAACGCTTTTAATGTGACAGTTTGTGAAAGTTCCCCTCTTTTTCTCTTCTTTCAAGTGTTCACCATTTATGTTTGAAGTGCAAGTGCCCAGCACACTAAAAATAGCGTTACGTTATCTCGATGTTGCACAACATTATTTGAGACTTTGAAGTGCAACACCCAATTTCCCAGGTTTCATCATGGAATTTCGGGACAAGAAGTCCCCAAACAATGAAAAAACAAACTATCCGTTACCAATGAGGTTTTTTTTTTTTTCTTGTAATTTCCGTGTATTTTGACAGTAAGAATAAAAGGAGTTATTTTCGTACTTGGTTATTGTAGTCCTGCTATTTTCCTAACCTATAAATGTAGTGGTTTGTACCCTCTTGAATAATCTTTTGAGCGTTTTTACCTTTTACCCTTTCATTACCATGAACGCAGCCTGTGCATTCAGGAAAACCGTATTTTTTCAGGCAACATTTCCACTAAATTTAAAAACCTCAACTTTGAAGCATTCACGTTTGTACTTCTACCTTTTGAGAAGGATCTGAACTACAACTTAAGCCATTTTCTGACAGCTTCAACTTGTTTGCATCACAGCAGATTTCCATTTTGGGCTTAGGCACAAAGAATCCTGCCTGGTAATGAGAGGGTCAACCATTACTTGCAAAACTAATGAAAAAGGAGTCAGACAACAATAGATACATCACTTCTTTGACTTAATTCAAATTTCTAAACCATTTTGCTTGTGTATGAGAAAGCTAAGTATCAGCGTTTTTTTAAAAAAAAGTTAAAAGCACTAACATCAATGTGCAACACTCCAAATCACTTGTCACATTTTACCCACTCGTTACAAGGCCAACAATAAACATAACGTCAAGGAATCTTTACTGATTCTCCTTCAGCCCATAAAAAAAAAATGTGCAAATTTCAGGCGATAATGTTAATTCATTTTTTTTTTTAAAAAAATCAAAGGAAACATGAGATTTTAAATTGTTGTAATGAGATCTGTGTTTTCCCACTTTGACGCTGTTCATAAAATACACTAAATTTCGAATTTTTCGATTCCCCCTCCCCCTTGTAAGCTTTTGTGACACAGGTACCTTTCCTTTGACTTGTGAGAAAAAATTGATGTATCGCTGTCCTCCACCCCCTCCACTTTTAGAACATTATGTATTTCATGAACAGTCCCTTGCACCATCAGTTTGTCTCGAAGCCTAACTGAGAAACTTTTACCAAGTGAATAAAATAATTCTTCGTCTGAACATTTGTACTAAATTTGAAAAAATAGCAAAGAGGACTAGAGTTGAAGGTATCTCTTGAGGATGTATAATAAGAGAAAGTAGTCGCAGCAAATCTATTAAATTCCAAAAGGCATCTAGGTAATGTTTGAAATGGAAATGAATAGGAATGGTAATGTTTCAAAATTCTTTATAATAGAAGAGTTGCCCAACAATCTTGAGAAATTGTTCGAGATAATACCAAGGAAAGTGAAGGAAAATCACTGAAGTTCCCTGACGGAGCATTACGCTTCTGAGAGGCAAAACTATAATGCTCATGTGAGGGGCTTGGAGGACAAGGTACCTAAAAGGAGTTTCTGAAAAAATTGAGATATTAATGATTTCCAGTAAAACTAGTCTTAGTGCATGTTTTGTGAAAAATTTGCTCCCAAATTTCAATTCAAAAAGTCAGTTTGAACTTTATTTCTGCCATAAGTATCTATTTGCGAGTAATTTTGAAACTTCAAACACATATTTATCGAAATAGCAAAAACTGCACTCATGCGCCTTGTCCTCCAAGCCTTAATTCTTTGTTGAACATATGCAGCCCAAATTTAAAACAAAAAAAACTAACACTTTCCGGTTGTTTCAAACTAATTATCCAGGAATCAAAAACTGATTTTTATAGCTGTTTCTGTTATGATATTTGAAAATAAATTGTTGTTATTGATAGCAAGAGTAATTAAAGCTATTACTCTCATAAAATAAGAAAAACAGAATCTTTAAATGTACTGTCTATTTTTAGTTACGGTTAAATACTTGTGCCTATCGCCTATGCAGCGAAGTTACCCCAATTCTGGGGGTATATTTGGGGTATTTCCAAGGTTCTTTTACAGGAGAGACAAATCATTCAATAGATTAACATTACCACCACACTTTTTACATTGCTTTATTTATAGTTTCGGTTTCCATATTTTTAATACATATTTAAGGTTTGAAAGTTTACTTGAGGTGCCATATTTTTTCATCTTGTTTTCGTATTCATAATGCACACTGAATTTTTGCAAAATATGACCTGAAAGTCTTGAAATAGCTCAGTCGAATAACTTTCACAGAAACCTTTTCACAGATCGAGCCCCCCCCCCCAAAAAAAAAAAAAAAAAAGTGGATATTTATAATACAAACTACATTCAAGTCAGAGGTAATAATCTCTGACCCCCTCACACGTTATTTTTATAATGAAGACCTTTTCAATATTGGGTACTTAGTGATAAGAAATTAAAAGTATTCTAGTATGACTTCAACAAATCTCATGCTTTTTCAGTTCAAAATTCTGGTCAGGAAAGCACCCATTTGGTAAACATTACCCTAATTCTGTAGAATACAATACAAAATACAGGAACTGCAACGGAGATCTTGGTGAATCCTCAACAGCCTTAATCTTTGACTGGCAATACATTGATACACACGTAATTCTCACGTAATGGGAGCTGATTTTTTCATCTTGACAGTTTCTTCGACAGAATTCAGGTAGAC
This sequence comes from Bemisia tabaci, assembly GCF_918797505.1. Lineage (NCBI taxonomy): Eukaryota > Metazoa > Arthropoda > Insecta > Hemiptera > Aleyrodidae > Bemisia > Bemisia tabaci. The sequence goes on along the minus strand of NC_092799.1, from coordinate 46,105,859 downwards.
AAACATAATGGCGGCAGCGACGCGGGCTTGTAAGTCCAACTGGCTTACATCGTGGGCCCACTCAACTCTTCCCCAGTGTCCCGTCTGTAAGGAGAAGTTAAAAAGTTTCAAAAAAGATATAAGTTTTTGAACAAATCAAGCCTACGAAAAAATCTGAAATCGATCTCAATTAAAGTATCACAAAGGAAAGTAGGTAAACTTCTTGATAAAAAAAGGAAGTGGCAGATTCGAGATTGGTAATTCCAATGTTTAGTAAGGCCATGGCGGAGAGACAAACATTTATGAACATTTTCGAAATGAAACATTTTTTAAAGAAGGCTTGATGGAAGAATATCCAATGCTGCTACTTCTATTTTTACGATACATGAAAGTTCATTGCCAGATCTGCAGTTATGAACTTAGAGATCTCTGAAATAAATAAAGAAAAAAAAACTGTGTTCACAGTTAAAAATATGTCGACTGTTTAGAAGACTATGTAATTGGTATTTTCTGCAACCAAAACAGAGCATAGAATGTTCTTCCTTAGAGGTTCTTGGAGAAATTTAACACAAATAATTGAACTTTGAAGTATGAGTTTCTAAAACGTAATTTAAAAATGCATATACTTTTTTTGTTCAATTTTTTTTGTCAAATCCAATTTGGATGGATTTTAGAAAATTAGAAATTGCTAGATGTAACATGCTGAACTCAAACAGGGACAAGATTGTGCGGAGATTTGCACTAGAGAGCTTTTCTAACTGAACCAAGCTAATTCTCACAAGAAACAACGAGTAATCTCCCATCAAACTTAGAGGGAGTAAAAACTTTTCCCAACTTTCAAAACTTACTTGGAACTCTTCTTCTAACCGTGAGAGGAGTACAGCCTTCTCCACGCTTATAAATCTTTCCTTACAAGTTAACGTAAGTATCACTGATTTGAGACTTTCTACAGCAAAACTGAAACCTTGAAAAGAAAAAAAACGAAAACATAAAGTTAAAATATCTGTTGGCTATAATAGAGAATTAAATGAGTTCTTTCCTATGAAATTTTGATAGTGTCTAGGTCTAAGGCAGATTCATTTTTGTAAAAAGAGAGTCTCCAGGATAATAAATCATCACAAAAATTGTGATTACAATGTGTGCAATAGTTTGAGCCAGCTGAATTGACAGCCATATTATAGAGCCTCAATAAATCAGTATGGCTAAAAAAATCTGTAATCGTCCTCCTGATTATCTCAATGGACCGATAGGCAAGGTATGAATTACAGGATTTTACAACCTGATTATTAAAACTTTGCCTTTACAAATATAGCCAGGACAAAATAAAGCCCAATCTTACTTGTGCAATATATAGAATTTTGATGCCTTATGGGGCTGCTAAAAGCTTTCGATAATGGGCCGGCAGATGCTTGTTTCCTCTTAAAATTTTCTCGTAGAACACAATTTGCGCGGCAAAAATTACTGAAATCGACTCCTAACCAAGATATTGACATTTTTCTTCAGTATTGGTTATGAAATATTTGAATTTCCTGTTCAAAAGAGAGACAAAAGTCTACTTTAATCACATCCTGCACCATAGCAGGTTTGGCAGGCTTCTCAATAAATAATGTTTCTTCCTGACCCTGCATTGTTCAAAATAAAAACAACGTGGAATACCTCAGCCAATGTGCCAGGACTGAGATTCTAATATTTTCATGTTGTTCAGCTCAGGCAGTTTGCATTGGATTATTAAGTTGGAGTCACGGCGAGAGATCCATACTGGTTTGGGTCTTTTTAGACCTCATCAGCAGATCGCACTCGTCAGTGAACTTGGAACTTCTTGACTTTGTTTTCCCCGCAAAATGGTAAGATTTAAACCTACAGATAATACTGTTGATGTCTTACCAATGATTGCCCAAAAATTATGGGAGGCTAAGTACTTCTGAACGGTGTTTCGATCTTGATCTGAAACTTGCGGCATTCCTAAATGACGGGAGGGGGCTAAATTAACACTAAATTTTTCATTGAATTTGTCAACAACTGGCTGCCACTCAGACTGTTGGAACTTGTAAAGTTCATCATCTTCCTGGAAATTAAAACCTTAACATCAATGTAAGAGAGAAGCAAGTAAGCACTGATAAAAAGAAAAAAAACATGGGTATCTAGTTGCTTTTATGAGTTTTAAAAATACAGTTTTAGAAGTTAGTTCTTCTGTACGGAAGAATTTAAAACTTGAGACCTGACTATATGCACCATTTCAAGCTGATTTGATATTATCAACCTTCAAGATACATACGCTGGTTACTGGGAGCTGAAGAAAAATTTACAACAAGACTAGGAGAATTCTGTTGGGTCACAAGTCTAATCTCACATCAAATGACAATGGCAGAGAGGATCATGCAATAAAATGGATAAGCCCGAAGTTATATTAGATATTAGCCGAATTCTTAAAGATCAGGGCCGAATTAAATGTCTAATAGGTTCCATTAGTACCATGAAATAAATTTCATGGTGATTTTCAGACTTATTTTCTTCAGCTTTCATCAACTCTTTGTTCATGTATTTTTTTCAGTAAACACCCTTGGAATCCTTCGGAGCAGAGCTTCCAAGAAATTATGACTAAAATTGGCGAAATAGAATTGCTTAGACTCTCCACATTTTTAGCTCACATTTATATACTTCGATCATGTGTATTTTCTTGGATACCAAGAGTCTATTATTTCATTTACTGAACAACACACCACTTAATGTAACATCTAGTTCAGGAATATCCATCACTTATTTTAGTGCCTACTGATTTACTCAGTAAAGGAATGGAGAGTATTTAAAAATAAAGTAAACTTGCAAAACAGTTATACTTACTGAAGAGTGAAAGAGAATTGTGTCAGTTGATAGAAATGAAATAATTTTTTGAATTAGATCTTCCTTCGTTACATGGTTTGGATTGTCTATACATGTGCTACATAGGGCTGTCTGACGGACACACAAACAAATTAAGAAATATTAAATTGAAATGTATTGAGGGCGATTAGCTTACACTCAGGATGAATACACACTCCTGAATACTGTAGCAGACCTTCGTTTACTGAAGCTTGCCTTGCTGCTATCTGTGTCTATTTACCAAACCGCCTGAGTACACAACAAAATATTCCAGTATTTTAGAGGATTGTGAATCTAAGATCTAAGATCTCTCCTGGATTATTGAAGCCTCAGGAAACGAACATATTCAGAAAAAACAAGGCCAAAACCAAGATAGGTGATCTTTTGCGACCAACCCAGCTGTCCGCTTTCAGGGGCTGATTGGCCTATCTGTCGGGAGTAGATTACTGATATGGGAGGAAAACTCAGTATTCATCAAACATTTTGACACAGAAAAATTATCAATTCAAATGCAGGCCATCAGGTGCTGAAACATCTTTAATAATGGCAAAAGAACTTTCTTGTAAATTTTTAGGTGATACGCCAATTCAGCAGGCATTAAAAGTTATTTATTTTGATTCATCACTAATCAACTGATCGTAAAAGTAACAATGATTTACCTTACCAAGTGCATGCTGCTTTGGTTGATGACTTTCTTCTGAGCATCCCACTCTGTAGCCACAGCAAGAGCTAATGCTTCATTGGACACTTTGAATAATGTTCCAGCTGGAGTTTTCAACTTTCTATTATCTAATGTGATTTCATAGCTTCCATCATTGTATAGCACGCCGGTTTTTTTGTAGAATCTTTTTGGTGGGGCTGAAAAAATATGAGATAGGAATTTCTTGATTTTAAATGCATTTGAATACGTACTGGCTACAGTTGCAATTGCGGTGGAACTACAGTGAAATAACAAAGGGAACAGATCATAAATTTTGGTTGAAAATGGATGAGGATCAATTAAATTTGGTGGAAGTCTTGGAACCTTCTGCACACCTGTGTCGCTGTTTTTACTTTTTCTTGTTTCTTTGCATTTCCTTCAAGAACCGAGAGTCTCAGTGCCAAATTGGTCTAGGGTATAGGTTTCAATGTGAATTTTTTTTTGTATGAATTGGAGGGAGCAGTGGGAGATACAACGGCATAACTTTAGGGGTAAATGGGGGGAGGAGGGGGGAAAGATGCTCATGAGACAAGTTGTGACAGGGACAGAGTAGAAGGGAAGGATTTGTAAATCTGGTTTTCAGTCTGACACAATGCATGGAAAGCTCTTAAAGGGTATTCAATATAATAATTTGTTCAGCACTAACTTAAAAAACAACTAAGATCTCAAGTTAAGTCTTGAGTCACCAGTTGGAATTTAGAATTAGCTGGTGGCAATGTTTTAAGGAACAATTCAACACAGAATTCAAAGTGATGAGTCTGCAGTAACGTTGGATCTGAACTGAGAGATGCGCATGATAACACCTAAAATCAGGTTCGATTAGATCCTGATTAAGATGTGCTCCATATCCATGAATTCATGTTGAAAATGTCGTGTGAACTTGGAGACCTGATTTAAAAGCAAATTGAAGTGAATTCATCTCTTCCAAACAGCACTTTTCTATGTACTTAGACTATGAAATCAGCTTCAAACCGGATGTTAGCATGAATGCACACTTTAAGATGCGATTTATCGGATACAGCCTCTTTTCTCGCAGCCAATGTTTGTAAATTAATTTCATCCTTCAGGTGATTAGTCAATTTCAAGGGACACGGTCAAACCAGCTTGCAATAAGTTGCATCGATTAGGTAAAAAATCTTGGCAGATTTTGGATTTTTAGCCAAAAATAAGACGATAGCTCCTGCATATTAGCCTAAAAAATCGGTCTGAGCCCAAACATTGGCAAAATTCAGAGAAATGAATGTAGAATAGTGTTAGGAAACAAACCTCGCATTCAATGTACTTAGATATCAATTTCTGTATTGAATGCAAGGTTTTTTCCCAACACTATTCTACTTTCATTTCTCTGTATTTTGCCAATTTTTGGGTATAGAATGATCCTTTAGGTTCATGCACAGGGGCTATCGTCCTGTAAATGAATGAAAATTCAAAATCTGCCAAGATTTTTGACCTAATCGATGTAACATATTGCATGCCAGTCCGACCATGTCACTTGAGCTTGACACATCACCTTAACACAGCAAGAAGGACCAAGATACAACAGAATTGAAAGGAGATACTACCTGCATAAAATCGTTTCTGAAACAAAATTTTCGTTGAAACTGATCCATGACCACAGGATCTGAGTTCATTCTTCGCTCCCACTGACACTAAAGTTCGACAGACACCTAAACTTTGTCTCAACATGTTAAAAAAACACAGTAAATTCTACGACATATGAATCACGTTGGTTGATGAAATAATTTCAGCACATATAAACTCTTGGACCTGCTCTATGCCTGCTGAATTTCAATTATTACATCTTTATTTCTTGATACACAAGTGCATAATGTACAAAAACACAAGAAGCAGGAACACTTTGGAAACACATGATTTTGTTCGTAGGTTAGAAAATTTGTCAACGTTGAATCACAGGTTTATGGTGAGCCTCACTTGTAAATATTTTGATTTTAGTTTTCAATGTTTTTTCCTTCTCCTCTTCTTGATCTAAATTATTTGTGAACCGTTACTCCTTCCTGAATTAATTAACTCCATTTAAAATACTGTTATTCCTCACATTTGTATGCCAATATTGACTGACTCTTGAAGGTAATATCTTACTCATTAACTATTACTCTGGGCATGGTTACTTCTTTCTCTTCAAGGGTTCCTCATCTTTGTCCTCCGTAATACTCCTCTAATTAGGTATCTTCTTATCACCAAAAAATTGTTGATAGGTTTTTAATGACATAGAATGAATATTCAGCATAGTTATAACCTCTCTTAGTTGCACCGAAACCATCCAAAAGAGTCTTTTTCTTGGTCGTTCTGCCTTAGTCTTTTCAAGGCTTTGGACAAGATTTATAAGTCCCTCTTAAGCTCTTTAGATCTCCCTTTTAAATTATTTTGCCAACCAACTCTGAATTTTTCTGAATTACTCAGTCCTTACACTTTTTGTGGAATTCCGGACCAAAATTGAGTAGTCCAATTCTTGCTGTGCACATGTCAAATAGAAACAATAGACCTCTCCTAAGGTCTTCCTTTCTAAACCAAGACAAGACCTTGGTTGTGCTATTCAGCATTGTGTCCCATTTTTCTCATAATATTGTTGCACAGTGATAGTAGGTTATGCTGTCTCAACCTCAAATTTTAGTATTTCACAATATCTTTGTCAATTTATTCTTCCTTTTTGTAAATAATTTGTTGAAGTTCAGCGAGGCAGACAGAGTTTTTTTTTTTTTGGTAGCCCTCTCAAATTGAATCAGTCTATAAAAAAGAGAACACATGCTCGTGAGAGCTTGACACTTTATTGTAATAGCTTTTCCCTCAATGACAAACTTACAAGAATTTGAGTGGATCACTAAGTAGATGATGCAAAAATATTCAAGCATCACATTGTGTCAACGCCAAATATTTGTACACACTGATCAACTGCAACAGAAGATTGTCTTTGTCTGATGTCATTGTAGCATGGAAAGTAAATGTAAGAATGAAGATGGCAGATCTTCAGTCACCGTCTATAAGTGTACAAACTTGTTTGGTGTGAACTCCAATAAAATTATGGAAAAATCAAATCAATTGGCCCTTAATTCGATTTCCATCTTTAATTTAAAAGTAAGACAGGCCTGAGAAATTGATTAATTAGTTTTCTCATTGAAATGACGGACACTTTCTCAACTTTCTACAAAATTTAAAATTTCTACTTGAAAAAAAAAATGTTGCAGATGGCCTTAATTGCTGCGAATAACCTGGATTGGCAGTACTCTAAAACATCTATTTGTGAAAGGTTCAAAACTCTCCATCATTTATCCAAATGGACAGATTGCACTTTCATTGTTGGATTTGACGAACATTATAAGGTAAGAATCAAAGTTTGGCTTGTCAATTGCCATCATAATTTATTGTCCGGGGGTCAGTGACATCCATTTTTTAAAATTTATTTTTCTGAAAGTATTGAGTGAACTAAGCTTAGCCCATGAATTTTTTCAGCTTTTTTCAATAGTAAATGGCATCATAAAAACTTTTGTTTTGAAAAATCCTAAAAGTGGAACCTGTTAAAAATGATATTTTTGGTGGGCTCTGATGACGCAGCCAAGCGGGAGAAACGCGATCTACCGATCGGCAGACCTTAGCTTTAGGTTTTGCCCTGTTTTGGCCACTTGACTGATGGCTTTTGATTAGTAGAAGTTTGGTTAGCTTTTTCTCCCTATCAAAATGATTTTTTGAACTTTTGAAGCAACTTTCTAGTATTTTTATGAATTTTTATCAAAGAGTAAATTATACTACAACTCAGCAGAAATTTCTTGCCTCTGCCTCTTTCAGCCTGCAAGAGAAATTTGATAAATTATCACTCTGAAGGAAGCAGAAAGTATGTTTTTCCCAACTCTAGTTTGGTTTCGCAACTATGCAGCATTTTATCATTGGAGATAAAATTTATGTAAACTTAATTAAAAATTCTCACTCCTTAGCAAGTAAAGTGTAAACTTTCATTTTAGACTTTTTATTTTTGCAGGTAATAAATTGTCACAAGTTGGTCCTTGCAGCAAGTAGCCCTGTTTTTGAGGCTCTTTTTTTCGGCCTGCTTGCCACTTCTGAAAGTAATCGTCCCATCAGAGTTCCAGACATAGCACCGCATACTTTTCATCTCATGCTGCAGTGAGTCTCCCTTTTTTTTCTATCATATGAGAAAAAATTTAGCAGAAGTAGGCATTTAGTAATTGTATAAAAAAAGACTGTATTTTGAAACTACTTCCCAGTAAAGAATAATTTAGTTTTTTGCTGCTTAATAGGTCAGTTTGGCTGGTGTTGCGTACATTTAGCAACAATCAGAACTATTGAATAACTATTCAACTTCATAATAATAATATTTATAATAATGCTGTGGATATGACTTTATTCACACGGGTTTATAGCGTTACAATGCGTATGTATATAGAACTCTGTTACCATGGAGACATATCTGGTTGAAGCTTAATTAGCTTTAACAGCTAGTCTCAGAATCATGTTTTGACGCTTTAGCTTTAGATTAGCAAAAAATAATAAGATCTGCTCAAATTCATTGTTTCTATGTCCAGTAATAACAGAGATATCACCCTCCAAAAACTTCGGTCCACGCCCTCATCATTTTTGGTAGGACAAACTATGGTCTCTCCCACCTTTTATTCATCAATTCGTGACACCCTCTTCTGCACTGATAGCTCTGCTGATAGGTGGATAACGTCATAGGCTGCTACTTTGAAGAGCAATACATTCTGATAATATATTGGACTTGGAAATTTGGTGTCTGGGTGGATCTTATTCTTTTTTTGCTGGTCTATAGTCTGTGAACATTTAAACTTAATTCTTTATTTAATGCAACTAACCCTCCTCTGAGGAGCATGTCAGTCTTGAAAAAACATGAATACTTTTCAAGGGCTTAGGTGATCTGTATGGGTAAATATTTTTTACCGGTTTTGATTATTCATGATTATCTCTTATTTCCTTTACGAAGCGAATATTTTACGTATTTGATTATGCTTGTTCTCTCGATTTATTACTTTTTGCGAATGATTTGACAGTAGGGATGAGCAGCTCATATCTTGTAAGATATTTGATTGCAGTTGGTACTGAAGTTCACTCAAAGTATCTCTGATTCTCCAGAATAGAAAATAAAAAAAGCTTGATCAATATAAGCAGTTGTGTCAACTTTCACTATAATTTTAAATGTTTTGATGGAATTGAATTCAAATTTTCATCTTTTTTTTCTTTTTTTTCCCAGTAATCTTTTGTTTATGGTTGACCTTCATTCAAATAATGTTATGAATTCTTGTATTTCTTTCCTCTCAGATATCTTTATGAAGATAATGTCCGTTTTGCTAATGTGCAAGAAGCCGGCTGCGTGTTATATGCGGCAAAAAAGTACCTGCTACCTCACCTCAGTTCTTTGTGCGTTAAGTACTTGGAACAGAATCTTCGCACAAATACACTTTGGGACATCCTATGTGTCGCAGAAAATTTGAATGAAGAAACTCTCTTAAGTTCATGTATTAAGGTGAGTAAAATAGTCTTTCAAAATTGATCCTGCCAATGTTAAATTCAATGTATTGTCTTGAGTTTAAATTTTTTATGCCATTTTTTATGTAATAAATTACCCAAGGAACTATTCTACAGGAAAATACCAGGATAACGTCATGCACCATATTTCTACATGCTGTGATTTCTCTCATCTTTGTCTCATTGATCAGCGATGCACGAATGTGCACTGGCTGCTCCATCCTTGACGGTTGAGGCTACTAACTATTAGCTAAGAATGAAGTCATCTATCTGTTTTTCAAAAGATACCGTCTCTGTGAATTTGGTTTTTACAATTTTATTTGTAATTTAATCCCTTTTAAGCAGCCCCAAAGAGTCAGAGATGCCAAACCTCAACTCAGTAATAAAGGACATCATTAGACCAGTAGACACTGTACAAATTCAAACATTCTAATACATGTGCCTTCACCAAAATTTTACGTAGATCACATTTTGCGCAACAAAAATTACTGATATTAACTCCTAACCAAAATATTTAATGTTTCTTGACACATAAATTCAAACCTCCGGTGCTTTGACAAAACAAAAGTCTAATTGAGTCAAATTGCACCTCAAACGTCAATGTAAAAGTCGCTATGATATGAAAATATGGAAATTTCAATCTCAGTGCTTCGGCTCAATTGTTTCACAGTTTTAACATTATGAACAACATAGGGCGGGTAGGGAAAACTAATTGACTAAGAAGCCTGCCAAGGCCGTTGTTTCTCTTACATACTTTCTGACTTTGATTGACAAGATTTTGCCATCGGAAAAATCAATTTTTTTTTTTTAGAAAAAATGAGTCAACTATCTTAACTGCTCATCCAGCAAGTGCTGTAAAAATGTTGCCACAACATTATTTTTGTCAGTAAAAATGTGGAAATATGTTCTGAACTACTCCCAGGGCAGGGTGTTGCAGTGTTCTGTTTAATTGATACAAAATGATTTAATAAAATTAGTGAAACTAGTATTGAACTTAAGATAGACTAAATTTAAGTTATATACAGTAATTATTAAGGAGACCTGGTAGTTAGTAGATTTTGAGTCACAATTTTCAAAGTCTATTTATAATTCTATAATGAAGTATGTAGCATGTAGCTGGATACAAAGTATTTTGTCTCAGAATATTCTTTCATGTATCTTGATGTTTATAATAAAATCTATCCGTTTCCTTTTGAATTATAGGTAATGTGTAAATACAGCAAGGATGTATGGTGGGATGACAGTGAGCACATGTCAATTGGAACATTAAGAAGATTTATAAATGAGCCCCTCATCGATACCTGTGAAAAAAAACTCCTGGAAATCATTCTGTCCTGGTCAGAAAATGAATGTCATCTTCAAAACGTCCCTGCAACGCCAGCTAATATTCGTGCTGTAATAGATAAGTTTAACCTTCTTTCCAAAATTCGTTTATTAACACTGTCTTCAGTCGAATTGGAAGAGGTCTTGAATAAAGTTAACATCTTTCGTGATGAAGAAGTAAAACTAATCAAGGAGCACATTGAACAGCAAGAAAGTCTTGGAAATACTCCAGAAATTTCTGAGAAAGCTCAAAGTTTAGTCAGTCTTCTCCCATGGGATTTCTGTCCAGTCATAGAGAAAAGACGCACTTACGTATTTTCTTCAAAAAAATGCGCCCGTGCCGTACTCAGCAGAAAAAACACATGGACTTACGGTGGCTCCATGTTCAGTGTTGTCAGTTCCAGCTCAAAAACACTGGTGACTGGATTTGAAGTATACACTCGACTTGCTTCGCAAATTGATTTTGTTATTAATCGCGGCCAACCAAACACTTATAAAGAGCAATTAGTACTGTGCATAAAGAATGAAGCTGATGAGGAGATAAATCAAACAAAATATGAGAATATTGTAGAGTACAACAGCTCCCAAATTATCAACTTATCAAAACCTGTCTGCTTTCAACCAAAAATTAAATACACCGTAAAAATAGAGCTCCCTTCTGGACAGTATCCTCTTAATAGTCTCTCCAAAAGTGCTTTTACTAAATTAACACATTTTAGCTTCAGTGACTGTGCACGATATAGAGACAGATATTTCGGTGATCACGAAGTGAGAGATGCTGGTTTTGTCAGTGGAATCTTACATTCAATTTGATAAGGTATGTTGTTGTTCATATTTCTTATATATGATAATTTATGAGTTTTATTTGTTAATCTTTTTACCATCCAGTTAGTCGCATATAAACCTTCAATCTTGAAGTGGTAATGCATGCAAAATAAAAAAGATTATCTTGGAAAAAATTAGAGTGAATTAGGTTCACTCTTTAATTTACGTTTCAATTTGATGAGCTTTAACATGTTGATTGCCATGGTTTTTTTCCTCACAAGGTCTCCACTCACACCTGGGCACCGTTCACATAAAAATGGAAACAAAAAAAAATTGGGGTCCAAATATTTCTATGTTTACCTGAAAAATAGTGGTTCAGGCCATGCATTTTCATATAGTACTCATGATTTTCAATGTTAGTCAAAAATATTTGATGAGCCTCGTGAAATTGTAACAAATTATTATGGCACTGCATGACGGTGTAAGTCGGCAATCACATAACTCGTTTGCGGTGTCTGAAAATCTCCGCCTCTATGTTATTTTTTTAAAGGAGAACAAATTGACATCATTCCTTGAAGTTTTTGCAGAATTTTTTTGCACAGAGAAGAAAAATCACGGCAGTTTTAAAGAATTGCTGTTGAGTAGTTTTCCGTTTAAAAAATAAAGTATGACAGGAAGTCTGCAACGTCGCAAACCGAGTTATGTGATTGCCGACTTACACCGCACCGTCGATATGTATTTTTTATGTATGTCAAATATCATCAACCTAAATGTGTGTTGAGGGTGGCAATGAGTAGAAAGAAAAAAAGTGTATTTATTTTATTTGATTTAATACGCATAAACATACCCGTACACACAAATAGAAAGGAAATTACTCAGCATGCAGCAAATTAGACAATGTATGTTTTGGCCTGTGACCAGATCCTGCACAAAAAAAGAAAGGAAAAAGAAAAATACCTCTACCTCAATGAGGTACCTACTGCCTTTATTTTTTGGAAAAAAAGGGGGAAAGAAGGATGTTGCTATTTGAGATACATACTCATTAATCTGCTCCAAAACTAAACCTACAGTTTTAAAAAGAAACAATCGCTCAGAAAGTTCAGAGCCCCGCTGCAAGGTTTGTCATTATGAGTAACTGCACCAATGAGCTGTACTGATGTGAGTTTGCTGTTTTTTCTTTATTTAGTCTCTCAGTTTATCTCATCCCTGTGTTCCATTTTGTTCAGTTCACTGAGGACCCCAGTGGAACAAATCACTTTTTGGATACATTGCCGCTAAAATTTTGTAGGTTCTACAATTATTTAATAAAATAATTTTTATACATGCTCAATTTTTACATAAAAAAAGAAAGAAAGAAAGAAAGAAAGAAAAAGTCTGAACAGTGGAATGTGTACAAGAAAGTTGAAGTACATAATTTGAGTCTCTTTCACTCTTTTGAGGCGAAGAAACTTGCATGAAATCTTAGTAGCATTCGATCCCAAGAAGTTTTCCTGGTCTTCCAAGGCTCTAAATCAACTGCATCACTAAAGCTTAGCAATGAAGCAAATATAGGTTTTCAAACGTTGCAATCAAAATATGCATTTTTCGCATTCAGCCATCAATTTGTCAAAAGGTATTAATATTCTCTTTCTGGTTGGCTTTTTCTAAGTTGATTTAGTTAGGTAAATTGATCATGCAACCATTATACATTTCAGAATTTTCCTTCTGTGTCACGCAAAAAATGTCTAATTATAGAGAGTATTTTCTGTCTGTATTTTCATACTAATTCCTTGCAAAATTCAGAACAAGACCTAGATATCTCTCGAAACTGGCTTCTTCATGATGTGACAATTTTTTTAAAGTTTCCAGTGGCTTGAAAATTGTTAGTTCAGTGTGTTTCAAGTTGCTAAAAATACTAAGCTTTTCAAACATCAAGACTGAACATTGGGGCCAATCATTCTTCCTCCCAAAAATTTCAGTTTGAAGTCATCTCAGTTTGTGCGTGCTAAATCTCTCAATAACAACTGTAGAATGTCTCGGCGAGTTACTTTCACTTCTCTATTGTTTTAGCATCTTTGATAAATTTTCTTAAATGTATCCTGAAAGAGTATGAAGCATATTATGCTGATTATGCTTGGTGACTGAAGACTGAAGTTTATTCATTACTTTTTAAAATGTGTCCTTAAAAGTAAGAATTTTATCACTGGTGATATTTGTAATTGGTTCATTTAGTTATTTATTTTCTAGTTAATTAAAAAAAATAAAAAAATACTTTATGTATAGTCCGGTTAAGCCAAAGACAACCCCTGATATTTAAAAGTAGGAGAAAAAGTAATCAGGAATTTTTATAATTTTAAAGTTGGCAGCGTTCCAGCTAAAGGAATTAGAAGAAGAAAAGAGGGAAACACTGATTGTTTTGTGAAATTTATGAAAAATATACGTACCTAAGAAAAAAGTGGAGGCTTGTGAATTCCTTTTATTTTTCAATGGAAGAGACATTTTTTTTACAATTTTAGGGATGTAGAAAGCCCCTAGAAACCATCATGTTGCTGCAAGCTGGAAATTTTTCTCCAGAGGCAAATCTGATTTTATAAAAAAATCTCTGAATTTCTAAAATTTCCACGGAAAGTTCCCAATCTTTAGAAAGGGGCCATCACTTCATCAACAGTTCCCTAAATCCTATTCTGTGCCTCTCATTGTCCAACAGAAATTAGGAATCTTCGGATCTCCCGCAGAATTTGACCATAGTCACACAGAAATCTTTTTATATATCATTCCTCAGAATTATGAATAGATTTATAATACTGATCTACTCTATTCTCATATCAGCTGTGCAATGCAAGTCTAATAAGTGATCTAAAGCAGAATCATTAGCATCAAAATCAATGAAAATTTTCATTTTTTGGTTAATCTTGGATCATGATCTGATGACCAGTCTGACTGCTTTAATTCATGAATCTTGGACTGGAACTTGTTCTCAACAATTTTATAATTGAAGGAATAAAATTACCTGAAATGAGAACTTTTGTGTTGTGCATTGAACCTCCCCACCTCCTTCTGCTGCTCTTTAAATAGTTTTTCTTCGCTTTGGGTAAGCAATTTTACACAGTGGCAATCAAAACGAGTCAATTATCAAATTTCATAGTCTATGTACCTAACGCTTTCATTCATACCCTTTATTTATAATTTACGAATTAGCAAGAATATCAACAGATATTTGTCACAGAGTTAAAAAATATTTAAAAAGCCTTAACAATGCCCGAAAGAATTATTGGACGATTTTTAAAAGTGAAAAAAAAAATCACATTGTTTTGGATCGATCGAAAGTGGCATGAGTAATAAAAAACAAGAATTAAGTTATCAATTTATCTGTTTTATTTCGAACTTCCAAATTTTACTTGGACCAACTTCTGCAACATACATAAAATTTCCATCGGGAGAAACTGCAATGTCATGAGCATACCGGAAACTCTAAACATACCAATACATTTGCATTAATTAGAATAATGATCTGAATGCTTTAGAAAATTTATTTGCAATAGCTTTTGATCATAAGTCCCCTTGTAGATCCTCCAGGTTTGAGGTTTGAATTTTTCTACCCTTTTATTGACCAAGTTTGTCTGCTGATTGTTCCTTGCCGAAAGGAAAAATATGTCTGATGCTCTTTGAGTCAGGGTGGCGAGAGAGGAAATGAATCGTACGACATTTCCGATTTCCGTAAAATATTTTATGAACGAGCCGGCACCCTACTAGCCTTTGGATGCCTTTTATGCCTACGTCCACAGGAAGGTCAACTTCCCCAAGAGGGTAGGCAATTTTGGCATTTTGAGTTCGACAGAGCTCACTCCTGGATTACTCTGCAGTCTCACCGACCATCCATTGGATGATACCTAGAGGTTGATCGCGCTATATTTCTACTCTGCAGTAAACCTGATGAGAAATAAACTCTCCCAAAATAAGCGAAATGCAGGAACTTAAGTAATTACCTTTATTGTTCACGCAATGTGCAACATGCAATGCATATCGACTATGAAACCATCAAACTTCATACCTCAATTTGCGTCGTTGCAAATCCGTTGTCAAATTATTCTTTTTTAGAAACCTAACCCTCATTTCTGCACAAAATGTCAATGCTTTCTCATCTACTTTTTTTTTTTTTTTTTTTTTTTTTTTCAAAATTAAACTCTGAAAATTTTTCTCAAAAATTTCCTAAGGTATTTTTTCGAGAAAGAGAATACGGTTGGCCATTTTCAAATACCGCAATTGAAATTCGTGGTTTGAGAGCTTCAAATATTATCGATGTGACACGTCCAAAATAAGCCTCATTTGTATTCCCTCCATAGTATTGTTGAACTCGCCAAAAGTCTATATTCGAGACAAAAAAATCTCCGTGAACTTAGCTATATATACTTACACTGGATTTAGGGTTCCATCTGCTTATAACTTGGGTGGTAATGGGATCAACAATGAATCCACTTGTTGCAGTGTAAGGCAAAGAACCATTAACTGTCAAAAGCAAATCACCTGCAAAATTCAAATTTATTTGGATTAAGTACATTTTGCAATAAGGAACCACGATCTCATGGCTCCTCCGTAAAAGCACCTTTCTACTCAGGGAAACCAGTGACACTTATGTTGTTTCGAAAATGAGCCAGAAATAGTGGTTACTTTTTGCAAAATGTGATCCATTTGTCCCAGTTAAGTTAAACCATGCTATCCCCTCCCAAAATGACAGAGCTTGCCCATAAATTGGACCGCACCACGCAATAGAGAACTTCTATTTCTGTCATCTGCACAAGTACCTATCTACAAGAAGAAACTAATGGCACCGATGTTGCACCTGATATGAGCTAAAAATATAGGTATAATACATAATATTAGCCGTGATTAGCTTGCTTTGCGAGCTGTCACGCCATGCTGGGGAGTGCCCCTGGACCCCCGGTTCGTCGCTTTGCGATGAACTTGCGACTCGCTCCGCGAGCCTCATGCTTTTAATTTTTATGAGAAGACAATTACATCTTCGTCTTCACCTTCTTTTTCACCGAATTGCACAAAAACCGATAAAGCATGCAGGTGCTGAGACAGCATCTTAGACCACGGCCGCTATCTTGGATTTTGGAATTTTGAAAATCTGACCGAAAATTCGAGGTTCTCGACGGAAAATACCCATTGATAGCGAGTTCCACAAAAATCGATGGCTCAGGAGCCGAGGTAGCATTTTAGACCACGGCCGCTATCTTGAATTTTGGAATTTTGAAAATCTGACCGAAAATTCGAGGTTCTCGACGGAAAATACCCATTGATAGCGAGTTCCACAAAAATCGATGGCTCAGGAGCCGAGGTAGCATTTTAGACCACGGCTGCCATCTTGGATTGTGGAATTTTGAAAATCTGACAAAAAGTTCAAGTTTCCCGTTGAAAAGTACCTACCCCCTGATATCGAGTTTCACAAAAATATTGTGAAGGAAAATATTCAAAAATTTACCAGGGAATTCGCGTTTTATCGAAGGAAATTTGGCAACGCCTGAAGGTTCATACGGCGTTCTTCCATAGCAAGGCAGTATAGGGAGAAACGACTTTTCGCTCTTGCGGGCCTCCTAGACAACGTTTTCTAATCGGAATAATTTTGATCAACTCCTCACGACAGTAGCGAAGCGTGTGCCAAAGTTTTAAGAAAATCGCTTCGGCCAATTTTTTTCCAGAAGGGGGGGGGGGCAGAGTGAGCCGGTACAGCAACTTTATATAGATAGATAGAAATAGAAGATAAAGTAATATTCTTGTCCAATTACGAGAGGGTCTAAGTAAGCTGTCGAGACGAGAGGAAGGGAATCGACGCCGTGTGACACCGGTCAAAATTGGCGCGAGAAAATGTGTCAATAGTTCGGTAAAAATATCGATGAGAAATATACGGATTTTATACTGTGAAGGCGGAGGGGATATCGTGAAACAAAAAAATTTTAGAGAGAGGGGTGTCGACTTATGTGACGACCAATGCCAAGAACTTAAATTTTATGCATAAGGCAAGGCTCTTTTGTTCCTAACATCGCGTTTAAGTCTCTGGAGAAGCGTTTCTACTCAAGGAGTTCGTATATTGAAGTCTGTACCAATATGCGTTGCCGACACACATTTAGGGTAGGTATACTAGATGCACATCATACTGTAGCTGCTTTGAATCACTACGTTCGCTTGCACCGCTAGCCGGGGGCTTTGCCCCCTGGAACCCCCCCCCCCCCCCCTCAGTCACCCGCTACGTGAATGATTTTTGCTGTCACCAATAATTGAGCCCTACCTTGAAGACAGTATTTTTTAAAATAACATTACCAGTTATGATTCATTAATGTATGCAGCTATCATAAAACTGTTCCACTATTAGTCGTGTTTTGTTTAATAACCCCTGTGAAATATTCAGACTCCTTCGAAGCGAAACAACCACTCCCTGTGTCAACTTTGACTGTACTACATTTTGCAATTTGGAACCATAAATTCTAGCCCGGTTTAAAAGCAACGTATGTGCCATTAGTTTCCCCATGCACATAAGTGTTTTTCCATAAGAGACGGAATTTATAGTTCCAAATTCAGGGCCGGATTTACCTATGGTGCATCGGTGCAGCTGCACAGGGCGCCAAATTTTGGGTTTTTTTTCCAAAATCTGTAAAAAATTGAGAATTATGCGTCGTAAGTTCAGAAACTCTGATTGTTGATTGATTGTATAAAGGCGATGGAGACACACTATCTGACTATCTCGTAAGTTATTAACTAAACAACATTAACAATGTAAATATTGCATATTATTACTCCATTGTGCATGCATATGAAATGCCTATTTTTGTCCCACCAGAATTTTCTTCTGCAAAATTACATCAGAGAACCATTAATTTACTGCGTTCCATCTTTTAAATGACCTGACCCTAGACTTTAAGGGTCAAACTTTCTCTTAGTTTCGTAGTTAACAGTAATAGGAACCTGGTTTTAGTTTCTGCCCCAGAATCATTCACTCACTCGAAAAATTCGTATTAAGTTAGAGTTAGCACGTAGTAACCAACGAAGACCGTCGGGTTGGGAAATGCGCGGGCGAGGGAGGGGTGGACCTGCGAGGGGCGCCTCGATTTCTGCACAGGGCACCAAAAACGTAAATCCGGCCCTGTCGATAGCAGAAGATTTGGTTCGAAATTTAAAGTCGTAAATTTGGAATGTTTCTCATGGAAAAGGTGACGTAAGAACGGAAATTTTGAAACACCGCAATGGAGATACGTGGTTTCGCACTTAAGTCGGTGCGATACGGACATCCATCAAGTTTAAATAGTTGCATCAAGTCCCCGTCACCGCCGACCGACGCGTTTGTCGATCGAATCAACTACAGGTAGTATGAGCAGGGAGTCAAAACGCCTTCAATTTTTTGAACGCAATACGGACATCCGTCGAGGTTGTATAGTTGTATCAAGGCGCCGTAGCAAGCGGGTCCCATTGTTCATCGTTACAGACGAATATAAGTTGAGAGAGGAAAGTCATAATGCCTTCAATTTTATACATACATATTTTTGGGCAAAATGAGAGACGACGTTTCTCCATTTGCGACGTTGCAGACTTCCTTAGAAATTTTATTTTCCTTTCGAGAAGCTGGTCAACATAAAAGTTCTTTTTTCCCCGTGATAAAAGACGGCTGAGATCACCGAAAATAATCAGCCGCATTCTTTGGAATGTTGCCAGTTATAAGAGAAAAATGAAAATATTTTCTCACACCATTCTCGCATTCCTAATGATACGCATTCGCGCGAACCTGCCCTCGCTATTCGCGCAATCCTGTCGAAATTAAGGCGCCATCCGCGCAGTCATGTTTCACCGCCAACGAAGACTGTCGGGTTGGGAAATGCGCGGGGGGGGGGGGGGGGGATTACGTGCGAGGGGCGCCTCGAAAATTTCTGCACAGGGCGCCAAAAACGTAAATCCGGCCCTGTCCAAATTGCAAAATGCAGTCCAACTCATGTAGAGGCACGTAAACCGCTCATATCAAGATTATCCAAAATTCCACCGGAAAGTTAAAAGCCTCCCTCTCCCCATCGACAATAACCCTGTTAACACTGCGGTACCTACGTTTTATTGATTGGTCTGGTGGTGTGGAAATTACTTTGATGTTCATTTCTTTGCAATGGTCGTTTTTTGGTGCCAGTGTGACACTTTTTGTTAGCTCGGTCGAAGGCACGGATGCTATATTTTTGACGTACATTTCGCTAATTACGTGATTTTCTGCCATGATGATCTACGGCCCCCTACGACCGGAGGAGGGGGGTTTTACTTTGCATGCAGGAATGCACGAACACTGCATGTCTAAACAATGCCCATCTTTAATTTGCGATGCTATTCATCTTCGCACTGTGCGCAAATAGAATTTGTCATGCGTGCCGTACTCTAACTGAGGTTCAAGACGACAGCTCATGTTAGACTCGTAGAGAGAAAGCATATACCTAATCGTTTAAGTTTCAATGCAAAATACGTTATTCTCTATCATCTTGCCGCTTGCAATTTGTGGCGAGTTGCTAAAAATTGTTTAATGCGAACATTCAAATCAACGGGACCTTGACTGTAGTATTTTAAAATTGTCTCCCCCTCTCTCTTCACATTTATATGTTCTAGGCAATGAGCAACCACCGGTAAAGATTCAGCTCTCAAGTTTCACGGTAAAAATTTATTTGCATTGACACATGCAGTAGTTGCAGTACAAATCTTTTTGATGAAGGACTACAAAATTGCTATCCAAGCATGGAACGCCTTCTGTTTCCCGTGATACTTTCCGCCTTTCCATAGCGTTAGTTTAGTTGCCTATCTGACCGAAACCTGTCGGAGACACTTTGCACCGGCTTAACCACTGCATACACACGCGATTATTCCAATTGCTACCACTCATTAATAAAAAAAGAGAGAAAAAAATCATCTATTTATATTAATACGGTAGAATAATTATTATGAAACTCATGTTTTTTGTTTCTGAACTTCGTGTTATTCTATTTATCAGTCGCCATTGCAAGTGGTTGACAAATAGCAGGCGATTGTTAATTTCATGTGGCACAATCGGCACATGCTTGGGGAGTAGAGTAATATATTTTTGCCTGACATTCAATGAAACGTACAAGAATATGCCTGTTTACGCTGGATTCACCTAAATGTAGAGCATTTTTGGCTCGTCAGTAGGTACAAAAATAAGTTTTCAGGGGTGAAAATACACATGATTCCCATGCAATCATTCTCATGTGGTTTCAACCTTTCCAGTTGCTTCCTAGGTAAAGTCTTCCAAAGTTTATTTATTTTGAGCAAAAGAGAACCCTGGTAAAAATTGACGATAGGAGCTGCGTTTCAAAATACCATAGAAGTTCTTATAGCCGACTAAAGAAGGCCATTGAAAATCATATAGCTGGCTGTAGAAAGCGGAGCAAATCATATAGCCGGGCTGTACGAAGCTATAAAAAAGTATACAGTCGGGCTATAGTTCCTATCGCCGGGCTTCACACTTTATCGCCATAGGCTATAAAAGGCTGTAAGAAATTGTGTAGAAATTCGTGTGCTTTGGAAATCATTAAGTTTGATACGGAGCTACCTTGATATTTACAAAACTCACATTATATTCTCCTTTAAAACATATTTTTTTTCATCAATTAAAATGAGAATTATCCATACAGAGTGTGCAAACATTTCAAAAACATGAGTTGAAAAACGCTGACTCCGCAAGATTAAATATTAGAGCCTAACATAAAGCGGAGCGGCGACGCACTGGCGCCTACAAACCTAACAGGGATACTTCACGCATCGCGCAATGCGTGAGGTATCCCTGTTAGGTTTGTAGGCGCTAATGCGCGTTTCGCGCTCTCTGCCGGCCCGCCGCGCCGCAGCGTACCACGGCGCTTGAAGCAACTATTTCACACCAGAGGTATTGCACAGTATCATACGAAACTGAAGGCGCTCCAACATATTAGGAATGGCAGGCATCCTTCAAAAGTACGGAACATTCCTCGCAAAATAAATCAAGATACTACGGCACAAAAAGAGAGCGGTGGTCCAAAAACTAACTAAGTCCTAGTATCCGTATTTAGTAACGTTTAGCATAAACTTTATCGTCTAGCTGTTGCTTAGTCGTCATCGGCTATAAAAGGCTAAAAGAAATTGTACAGCCGGCTACAGAAGCTATTGGAAATCTTACAGCCGGCTTTAGGTCTATGGTATTTTGGAACATAGATTCTTCTGTCAATTTTTACCAGGAAACTCTTAAGATTCGGTTCGGTTTTTTCTTGTACTTTGAGGCCTTGAGCTCCGCATGTAAAAGGAAATTCACTAATTTGTATCAATGCTAGAACCTATAGGAATCTAGCTTTCTGCTTCACCTGAGCATTAGCCCCCGTGATTTTTTTCCCGCCTTATTTCTGCCAGTCCGTAGCTCCTCTGAATTTTTTTCTCCGTCAAATTCAATCTCATCTTTAAACCCTATTTTATGAGCAGCAAGTCGTCACGTAATATACTGTGCGCACAGACAATTCTTTGGAGGATATAAGGATTCGATTGACATGAATGAATCGAAAAATAAGAAAAGTGCACCGATCGACATGATTCGATCGGCATAATCCGATCGATTCACTGGACGTCGATCGATTCACAGTTTTGTCGATCGATTTACGGAGTTGTCGGTCGACTCGCTGATTTTGTCTATTGATTCACGGAGTTGTCGATTGACTCACTGGTTTTGTCGATCCATTCACGGAGTTGTGGATAGATTCGCGGAGTTGTCGGTCGATTCACGGAATCGATCGATTCATAGTTTTGTCTATCGATTCAAGGAGTTGTCGATTGACTGGTTTTGTCGATCGATTGACGGGTTGGTCGATCGATTCACGGGTTTGTCGATCGATTCACGTTTTTCAATCGAATCGGTGTCGATCATCGGTGTTCACGTCGCTCGATTCACATTTTCAGTTTTCGATCGATTCATGCTGATAAAATCCATACCCTCCCAATTTTTCTGTCGAAAGCATTTTTGTAATTCGAAAATCTTTGTTCTGATAATTGTATGTCGCGTGTACTTACCTCTACTTGCGATGGCCCAAGGGCTACCCAGGACTTGTTTCTCCACGCTAGTTATGGATTTAAGAGTCTCTGATGCGTGTAGTGGGTTCATATTGACGCATAGAATACGATGATTCTCCCTGTCCGCGACGCACAACAGCTCCTCTTCTCGAATGAATGCTAAACTGTGGGGAGTGTTCAGATGAAATCCTTTAGGTGCTGTTCAACAGAAGAAGTTCAACCATCATTGCACGATTTTTAGAGACGTCGGTGTAAAGCAGTGATTCGATCGAATTTTTTGGAGGATAAGTACCGGGTCCATCATGCTCTAGGTAATGCGGAATCAGTGCATCATACTCTAATGCGGAAGATTAGGTATTTCGCATCCTTCAAGTGATGGGTCACGCAATACGGGCTCCTGCATTTTCGCTACTACATAAAAGTATCAGATAACACAATCCAAAAATTCTACAAGCAAAGGCAGAGATACGTCAAGAAGAAACATTAATGTGCGCCTTCATAATTTATTTTAAGTTGAAAATAAACTGCAAGCAACTTGTAAGCTACTGCTATGAAAAATCTGGATTTTAAGCCAAAAAATCAAGAAGTTAACACTATCTCGATAACTCATTTTATACTTCCTCTTGCTCCCTGCCAATGTGTCAAGGGAACCCTGCCCACAGTGATCTTGAAGCCAAAAAAAAGAGAAAAAAAGAAATAAAAAAAGTATGACAAAAGTGTACCCAAAAACGGTTTGCGGGGGTGATTCTGAAAAATTCAAATCTTGGCTGATCCTATTTTCGAATTATCGGAATTTGAAATGTTCATAGTAAGTGGAAGTTTTCCACTGATTTTGATCCGGTTTTTTTATTTATTTGTCCGTTCAATCGCGGTGTCGATCGGTTCACGCGGATAGATTCACGTTTTACTTTTCGTTCGATTCATGTCAATCGAATACATACCCTTCCGTGGTATGCAGACTCTCTGTCATTTACTCTTTTTTTAACTGAACAATTCGCCTTCAGTTGCGTCTGCAGCAATTGTTGTTACGAATGTGTTGTGCGTGCTGATTTCAGTTCATTACATACTCGACTCTCTGAAGGCGTTTTATGTGCACAAGTAGCGCAATCTGTTGGAGAACGAACGAAGTAGGGGTTGAGCGATTCATTTAATCTCACTTCTGTTGTTCTCCAACAGGGCGTTCCACTTTCGCACATAAAACGCCTTCAGAGAGTCGAGTATGTAATGAACTGAAATCAGCACGCATAACATTTTCGTAACAACAATTGCTGCAGACGCAACTGAAGGCGAATTGCTTTCGCAAACGCCTTCAGAGAGTCGAGTATGTAATGCGCTGAAATCAGCACGCACAACTTATTCGTAACAACAATTGCTGCAGACACAGCAGAAGGCGAATTGTTTAGTTAAAAAAAGAGTATATGACAGAGAGTCTGCATGCAACGAAATGGTATGTATTCGATCGACATGAATCGAACAAAAAGTAAAACGTGAATCTATTCACGTGAACCGGTCGACACCGATTCAATGGACAAATAAATAAAATCTAGATCAAAATCAATGGAAAACTTTCACTTACTATGAACCTTTCAAATTCCGATATTTCGAAAATAGGATCAGCCAAGATTTAGATTTTCAGAATCACATTTTTGGCTAAAATTTTAAATTATTTGGTTTATTTCATCACAAATTCAATTTCAAGAGGTGCAAGGCAATTTCACGAAAAAACCAATGGAGCCACTCTTAAACATTTTTGTTTTATGTTCTCGAAAATATAAGCTTTCAAAGTTTCAAGATTTTGTCCGACCTCTATTGACTCGACCCAGTGAGCGGCGTCTATCCTGAGAATATTACTCACCCGTATCCTGGGTTGGAAATTGGGAAACATAATTGCCTTTAGCATCAAATTTAAGAATTCGATTGTTACAATATCCGTCAGCAACAAAAACGTTCCCGTCTTTTGAAATCGCAACGGCTGTCGGTTTGCAGAATTGGTGGAGTTCCGAACCGGGGCTGAATTTCTCCCCGAGTATAAGCTCAGGAGTGGTGGAGTTCTCTGCAAACTGAAAACATTCAACAAACTAGTGACCTGGATGATTTCTAAAGGAACAATGATCATTGGAGGTACGCATGAACATGATCAATGAAATGTATAAAAAATTTCGATGGAGCTCTTGTATGTGTGGGGGGGGGGGGAGATTTGTAATTTAAGTACTTTTTCCTGCGTAAAATTTCGCGAGATACAAGATGGTGTCGCTGGTTCTCTCGAAACAGACTCCAAAGCTCAAAACAAAACTCTCAAAGTTAAGGTGTAATAGAGGGGACATTACACGCTGCTCTAAGAGTATACCTCTATATCTTGTCAAACCCTCCATGGAAAGATAGGGAGCAAATACATTAGCAGGGTCGCCGTATTTTCAGTTTTGGAGTCCCCAAACAAAGTGGCAACCCCAGCAAATAAAGCAACAAATGTATTTACTCCCTATCTCTGCATGGAGAGTTTGACTATAGATGTAGTAGAGGTGGACTCTCAGGATAGCGTCGGTTATCCCTACCATCACAGCTTTAACTTTGAGAGCTTTTTTTGAGCTATGTACCTATAGTACGTTTCAGAGAAAACCAGTGGCACTATCTTGTTTCTCGTAAAATTTTACGCAAGATTAAAGTACTAAAATCGCAAATCCCCCGCGCACGCAGGGGCTCCATTTACAAGGAAATCTTAAATCATTTAAGAAAATAAAAACTGAAAGTGTGAGAAGACATTGAACAGGAAACTGAGTTGGATTTTTACCTCTCACGTCTCGTGAGGAGCGTGCCATTTGGCTCATATGGTGTTCAGGCATGCAGATACATTCACGTAATGGGCCACTATGTTCCCATCATTTACCTCTTTAATTGAAGTTAAGAACCCTGTCGTTGCGTTAAGTAAATTGTGATTATGTGGCGTTAACAATTATGACAACAGTCATGGATCCACGTTGTTCTTGCTTTTCTAGCCGTATGTAATTAATGAAGTGGTTTAATGGACTCAGTGGAAATCTCCGAAATAATACAGTAATTCTAGAAAACACATTTTTTCATCGTACTTATACCGAGAATACTAAAAACGTACGAATTTTGTAGATAAACGGTTTACATTTTCCAAAGACTTGCATTGAAAAGAGGAAAGAAAAAACGTGATCACCTCGAGAGATTTTACTCAAGTATATTTCCGTAGAACAATAGGTACATCAAGAAGTTTTCTCTAGGCTCGACATTTTTTTGTAGATCAAGGCATTTTTAAACTTTTCCGTATGGTTAACGTGTTCTGCCTGAATTTTTACAAGGGACATTTGTCTAGTGAAACATGTTTTTGTTGACAATAGTGGTCATCCATGGCGATAAAATCAGCAATAGATCATGAAATTTTTTAGCAACCTCACCAATTTCATTGCGCTTTTTCCCTATGGATAAAGGTGTCATTTAGTCGCAATAAAGTCGCGCTTTTACTTCAATTTATTGGGATCCATTCACTAACAATATCACCGAAAATTGAAATCGATAAATAAAGATATTACCGTAGTATTTAGCTCCAACAATTCAGCGATCAGTTGCCGTCCATAAAATCACATCTTCTTTACATCAGATGCCTACTACAGAGCACCAAGTGCAGACATTTTTTTTGCGCCCCTTCCCCCGCCATTGGCTGAAAAATCCCCCCCCCCCCAAGCTTATTATTCCAAGACAAACAAAATGGAATCTCGTTGTCGTCTTCTCGGTGAAGATATCATACTCGTCATTCATGAGTGAGGTTGCTGTATGATCCTTGAATTGCTTAAAAAAAAGATGTAACCGATGTAAATTTCAGCGAGGAACACGTTTCGGAGCTTAAAAAAGCTCCAGGCAGCAACTTTGCTGCGGTGATGAGAAGGAGGTTTCTCGTTGCCTTTCTCCTTGTGACGTCATTAAATCCCTGGTAAAAATTGGCAGTAGAATCTGTGTTCCAAAATACCATAGACCTAAAGCCGGCTGTAAGATTTCCAATAGCTTCTATAGCCGGCAACACAATTTCTTATGGCCTTTTATAGCCGATGACGATTAAGCAACAGCCTGGCGATAAAGTGTATGCTAAACGTTACTAATTACGGATGCTAGGACTTAGTGAGTTTTTGGACTACCGCACTCTTTTTGGGCCGTATATATCTTGATTTATTTTGCGAGGAAAGCTCCGTACTTTTGAAGGATGGCTAACATTTCTAATATGTTGGAGCGCCCTCAATTTCGTATGATACTGTGTAATACCTCTGGTGTGAAATAGTTGCTTCAAGCGCCGTGGTACGCTGCGGCGCGACGCGGCGCGGCGGGCGGGCAGCCAGCGCAGAACGCGCATTGGCGCCTACAAACCTAACAGGGATACTTCACGCATTGCGCAATGCGTGAAGTATCCCTGTTAGGTTTTTAGGCGCCAGTGCGCCGCGCCGCCGCACCGCTCCGCTTTGTGTTAGGCTCTAATATTTAATCTCGTGGTCAGCGTTTTTCAACTCAAGACTTTGAAATGATTGCACACTCTGTATGGATTATTCTCATTTTAATTGATGAAAAAAATAATGTGTCTTTTGTAAATATTAAGGTGATTCCGCACAAACTTAAGGATTTACAAAGCACACGAATTTCTACACAATTTCTCATAGGTTTTTATAGCCGATGGCGAAAAAGCAACAGCCAGGCGATAAAGTGTAAAGCCCGGCGATAGGAACTATAGCCCGGCTGTATTATTTTTTATCGCTTCGTGTAGCCCGGCCGTTTGATTTTTTCCTCTTTCTACAGCCTACTATATGATTTTCTATCGCCTTCTTCAGTCGGCTATAAGAACTCCTATGGTATTTTGAAACGCAGCTCCTATCGTCAATTTTTACCAGGGATGTGACGACCCATGGTTTCAACCATTGTGAATCTAATGTACCACCACCGCTGTACGACCGGAATCATCTATATGAACAATCGCAGAAGAAATTAAGGATCACGGCGGTCACAGATCCTTGTGACGTCTCGAAATCTGTTGGCGCGATATTTTTCCGTTTGAAATGGAGTTGAAATTTCGGCAACTTTGGGGGTCGTTCCTCCATGTAAAATTTGATTCAATGCAAAAAGATAAACTACGGTTTTTTTCATTTTTTATGTACTTTACGAAAATATATTTCAAAGAAAATGTGCTACAGCCCCATTGCATAAAAAACATCGATAATTTGCCGCCCAATGCAGATGCAATTTTTGCACTTACTCTAAATTCGGCGCTGACTGTTAGTTTTCAATGGACCACTAGATAAAGTATACGAATTTGAGCAATCTGATACATGTTTCTTAACCAGAATTTCACATAAAACGCAATTCACACAACGAAAATTACTATACCCAAATCTTAACGAAGATATTAACGTTTTTATTACCCATTGGCTACGAGGAATTTGAACTGCCCGCTCACAAGAAACTCAAAGCTCTACGCGAGTCAAATCGCGCACTAAGACGGTTTTAGAAAGCTTCTCAATCGAGCAATGTTCATTTCTCACCATTTGTTTTTCAAACTACAAGCAATTTGCTATAGCTGAGCCAAAGCGTCAAGATAGAAGCTGCCAGATTTTTTCATCGCAGAGACTGTCATGATAACGTTTAGCGCGCGATGTGAATCACATAGAGCACCGAGTTTTCATGAGCAGATGGTTTGAATTCACGCATTAGAAAGCATTAAATAATTTCGTAAGGTAATGATTTCGGTAATTTTCGTTGTGCGCATCGTGTTCTACGTGAAACGGTTGAGAAACATGAATCAGAATGCTGAAATTCATACCTTGTCTATAGTGGTCCATTGCACGGAAAAGTTCGTGCGTGGGACCCGAAGTTTAGGTCATACGGATCTCTGAAGTTTTCGGATTGAGCATCTGAACACTTTAGATCAATCTGTCGAGGTATTCGGATCACACATCTAAAACTTCAGCTCTTACATCTGAAGTACTTCGGATGTGAGAACCGAAGTTTTTCGGACGTGAGAACCGAAGTTTTCCGGATGTGAAAACCGAAGTACTTCAGATGTGTGATCCAAACCTCAGCAGTTGGATTTAAAGTGTTCAGATGCTCAATCCGAAAACTTCAGAGATCCATATGACCTAAACTTCGGGTCCCACGCACGAAGTTTTTTTCTCCGTGTGTAACCGTTTCTGTGTATTTTGATTGTATTTGTACACGGAGAATAAAAACTCGTGCGTGGGACCCGAAGTTTAGGTCATGTGGATTTCTGAAGTTTTCAGATTGAGCATCTGAACACTTTAGGTCTAGCTGCCAAGGTTTGGATCATACATCTGAAACTTCAGTTCTTACATCGGAAGTACTTCAGATGTGAGAACCGAAGTTTTTCGGACGTGAGAACCGAAGTTTTCCGAATGTGAAAACCGAAGTACTTCAGATGTAAGACTGAAGTTTCAGATGTGTGATCCAAACCTCAGCAGTTGGATCTGAAGTGTTCAGATGCTCAATCCGAAAACTTCAGAGATCCATATGACCTAAACTTCGGGTCCCACGCACGAGTTTTTTTTCTCCGTGTACACAATCCGGCAGCTGTGATAAGCGGTGGATCGCGGCTTACCTTCATGACTTGATGGAGAGCTATATCGGTGAGCCAGACGTTATCACGAGAGTCCACGGCAATGCCGTGCGGGAAGTAGAAGAGGCCTTTACCCCAGCTCCGAAGCACCGCTCCCGAGCCGGGCTCCAAGGTGAGCACCGTATCCTCCATGATCGGGCCTTCATGGCTCAGTAAGAAATGACCCGTCTCGTTGTATAACCTAAGAATCAAAGCAATGCCTCATTATCAGAGACAAGAGACCCTCCACTAGTACTTTGGCCATGGTGGAAGCTTTTACTTTCGGGACTTGAGCATTCTACTGTTGACTTACCTACATGGTTGATGTTCAACAACGTGTTGGCAGTTTCGTTTTGCAAACAAGCCGAAAATGGCCGACGTTTGGGAAAGTTGTTTGGCTTATGACGTCATCCGAAGCTCATCATCGACCATGTAGGTAAGTCAACAGCCGAAAATAGGGTGATGACTGTTGCTCGCTCATTATTGTCCATAAGGAATTGTTGAAACCCCGAAAGTAAAAGCTTCCACCTGTCGCTAGGAGGCCAGTGGAGGGTCTCTTGTCTCTGTTCATTATCGACATATCCGTGCCTGAGAAAAAAAATCGTACAACGCTCATAGATCCAGCGTGCTTCCTCAGTACATGTCTGATTGATAGTCAAAGAAATTGTTCAAAAGTTCTCTCGCACAATGAACCACTGGACAAGGTACGAATTTCAGCATTCTGATTTATGATGCTTAACCAAACACGTAAAATACGATGCGCACGAAGAAAATTACCGAAATCAATCCCTTACGAAGATATTAAATGATTCTTAATGCGTGAATTCAAACCATCGCCGCTCATGAAAACTCAATGCTCTATGATTCACATCGCGCACTAAACGTTATCATGACAGTCTCTGCGATAAAAAAATCTGGCAACCTCGATTTTGACGCCTCGGCTCAGCTATAGCAAATTGCTTGTAGTTTGAACAAAACATGATGGGAAATGAACGTTGCTCGATTGAGAAGCTTGCTGAAACCGTTGTTGTGCGCGATTTGATTCACGTAGAGCTGCGAGTTTCTTGTGAGCGGGCAGTTCAAATTCCTCGTAACCAATGTTTAATAAAAACGGTAATATCTTTGTTAAGAGTTGGATTTAGTAGTTTTCGTTGTGTGAATCGTGTTCTACGTGAAATTCTGGTGAAGGAACACGTATCAGATTGCTTAAATTCGTACCTTGTCTAGTGGTCTATTATTGTTAAAAAAAGTGCATGGGTGTAGCTGAACGGAGGGGGGATCGTCCATCCTAGATAATTTGTGGCCGTATACAGCCGTTATTAAAAATAATAAACCATCATGATGTTCAAATTATGATTCGAGGCACAAAAATACCTTCAATGCTCACCAAGAGGGCGGCACCGGATTATGATGCTTTAGTTTCTTTACCCAGAATCTTGCTTTCTCTGACTCGTGATTTCCATATAAAGAAACAAGAATGGACCGTATTACAATTCGGCAACAGCGCCCTCGTGATTATCATTGAAGATTAGTTAATTTAAGCTAGAAGTTTGGCAACACAGGAAACAGTTGGGAATATGAACGCATTTTTATATTAACTCTAGTTTAGGTTAGTTTGTTGACAAGTCATCGATGTCTTACCTCCTGATGATAAATGAAGTGAAGAGATTGAAAAATGGTCGTGGGTATAAAGAACTTTCCTAACTTTTCTCGGAAAAAATATTTAATCGGGAGAAACGAGGCAACGTTGGTCTACTCATACGGCCGGCGTCGAAACACAGCATAGGCATTTTAAGCTCTAATATTCGATGCCGCGATTATTCTAACTTGAGTTCAAATAATCGCGGCCGGCGTCAAACGTGTATTAGCGCCTGCAAGACTTCAGGAATACCTCGCGCATTGCGCCAAACAGTGCGGTCGCGCAGAGCCCATAATAGCGCCTACAAGACTGCATGAATACTTCTCGCATTGCGCCAAACGCAGTGCAGTCGGTCAGTCGGCGTAAAACGCATATTAGCGCCTACATGACTGGATGACTGATCATTCTTGACTTACTGCTCCAGTTTTTACCATAAACAAAGGGAAAATATGTATTCTCATCGTAAAGATTCAGAAACTCGGATGATATTTAATTTTTTTTTTTTTTTTTTTTTTTTTTTTTTTTTTTTTTTTTTTTTTTTTTTGGTTACATTAAACGATTATAGAACGAACGAAAATATCGCGTCGAAATTTTTAATAATTTTATTTGAAATCATGATGGTGAATTCGCGGAAACTTTTCAGAAAAACTGTGTGTAGCTTTTTAAAAACATCTATTAAAAATCAAACATAAAAGTGGTGCATAGCGTCGCAATCAGAGGTAAACATGCGCTTTCTTTCGGGTGCACCCACTGGCTTTGAATCCATTCATCTTAAAAAAAACTTGAACATGGTTGAGATACGATTTTTTACGTGTAGTTTTTTCAGTAGGTGGCGGCCGCGTAGCTGCCACCGGCCCCTATTTCACTTTTTAAATATCTACGACAGTTCTCTGGTCCATTCCTGCTGCGAGGGCTATCCACCGAAGAGAGACATGCCCGTCTGTGAAGAGGGAATGAACAGTCTTCCGTGATGTAGCTATCGACCACAAACTACTAAGGTTGCCAGATCAACGCTTCCTCGTTGAATATTGAATATTCGCGCAAACATGTAAGTTTTCAGTACCAGAAAAACTCGCGCGATCCTATCGCAGCCATCTTTTCGTGCCGCTGATGACCAATTGAACGCAATGATGTTTCACTTTCAGAAAGGAGTAGCGCTAATTTTTTGACATGAATAAGAAAAAGAGAAAAAAACTGTTGGAAATTTGGATTGCATTTTGCAAAATTTTGCAAATTTTGCACTAGCATTGCAATGATGCTAAGATTGTGCAACTTCATCCTTTGCAATAAAATTGCGGAAATTGTGAAAAACTATGAAATTTAGATGGTAATTTTTGTCTTAAATTTACAGTTTTTAGCGAGTAAAATAGAAACTATTAAATGATAATCGGTTTTTCCTCCAAGACAAAAGAAGTTGCATAATCTTAGCAACATTGCAATGCTAGTGGTTCCTTTTTGCAAAATGCAATCCATTTATAAACTAGTCAATTTGTTACAAAATATTGTCCGATTAGTTCCAATGGTGGCTCATTTATGTGTCCT
Source organism: Bemisia tabaci (assembly GCF_918797505.1). Classification (NCBI taxonomy): domain Eukaryota; kingdom Metazoa; phylum Arthropoda; class Insecta; order Hemiptera; family Aleyrodidae; genus Bemisia; species Bemisia tabaci. The sequence continues at coordinate 46,073,885 of NC_092799.1, read as the reverse complement.
TTTTCATATTTCTCTGGTAGTGGCACAATACGCTCTTCTAAAACGACGCGATGTGCATAGCGCACGCAGTGAGCACGAAAATAACTGAGGCGCCTTCAGTTCAATCGGCATGCAACACGCACGACTACCGAGCGCAAATGGATTGCATTTTGCAAAAAGGAACCACTAGCATTGCAATGTTGCTAAGATTGTGCAACTTCTTTTGTCTTGGAGGAAAAACCCGATTATCCATTAATAGTTTCTATTTTACTCGCTAAAGACTGTAAATTTAAGAAAAAATTACCATCTAAATTTCATTGTTTTTCACGATTTCCGCAATTTTATTGCAAAAGAAGAAGTTGCACAATCTTAGCATCATTGCAATGCTAGTGGTTCCTTTTTGCAAAATGCAATCCAAATATAGTTACATCAAACAGAACAGACGTTCCCATTAAGAATCTAACAAAATTTTGCTACCATCCTTCTTTTTTCTATCTCATTTTGGTTAGCCTCCCTTTAAAAGAAAAACAGGGCGAGGTAACGGAATTAAGGAGTTGAATCATACTTTGAGTCGTATGGCTTGATTTTTCTGGGCCCTCGGTGGAAGATGATGGGCTGCTGCCGTGAGTTCACGGCCACGCCGCTTACCAGCCCCAGTTTCGGTATGGGCTCCGCTGGCCAATCCTCAACCTCGCTCACCACAACTTCATTCTCCGGCTGAAATGTGATGAAAGTGAAATGAATTAAAACAAAAAGCGAATATTTCGTGATTGCATTTCCTTAACACACCGAAAAAAAGTGACATTGATTTAACATTCTGAACGTAAGAAGAGTGCACTGGTAAAAAAAACCTCTTGGACCAATGCCGCGGTGCATTGACTTAAGAGTGCAGTTTCTTGTCGCCGGATTTAAGAGTCTTGAACTCTTGTTTCAAGCGGATTTTGCATTGATTCGATTCAAAATCCGCTTGAAACAAGAGTCCAGACTCTTAAATCCGGCGACAAGAAACTGCACTCTTGAACCAAGAGGTTTTTTTTAGCAGCGTGTGCGAGAACTTATAAAATGCTGAATTACCCCGCCACAGCAGATAATTTTACATCCCGGCATTGCTATAGTGTCTGTTGTAGCAGGTAATACAGCAGTTCATAAGTTCTTGCACACTTATTTTTTACATCCACAGTGTAAAATCGACTTCACTTTTTTTGGGTGCATTTTAATGGACGTATCTTAGCTAAAAATGAATTAAATCGAAGGAACTATGCTCCTTCAGATCCTACTCACCCAGTTCCTCTTACTTTAATTGAGTTTCACATAGTTATTTTTAGTATTGATACCTCCAAATAATATGAAAAAAAGTCGGTATCGAACGTCTAGCGGCGCAGTAACGCTTCTCATAATGGATCAGCATGAACAAATTCTTAAATGATAATGTCTTCAAACGTCAAGCGACTTTAAATGCGTTAGTGGGTGTGCATACTTTTCTGCGCTGCATTGAAGTCTCTGCGGCGTTATTCTTATTCTTACATTCTGCCGTCTAGGCGATCTCTTGTGTGGTTCAGGACGAGAACATTTTTAAATAATAATGTCTCTATGCGTCAAGCAACTCGCGTTTGTCTATATGCCTACTTTTCTACGCATGCATTTAAAGTCTCTGGGGTGATCGCTACATTTTGCCGCCTTAGCGATTTCTGGTTTGATTCAGCATAAGAAATTTTTTAATTTGAATCGTTTTTAATGCTAATAGCAACACTGGCAAACTTTATCCATGTTTAATAAGCGCTCCCTTACCCCAACCGATGGAGGAACGCACAAACAGTGGCAATTAATGCATGGGCCACCAGACAAGGTCTGAAGTAGAAGAAAACCTCGCATGTTTTCTATTCAAACTCTTACATAGAAAAAAATACACACAGATCAAATAAGAGTACGATTATATAAGTGGCATTATTTGTATTTTTGCCACTTAACTAATGTTAAAAGAAAACAAGCGGGAAAGTTCTAATACTGTCGTATTAGAAAAGCGCTCCAGGTGTTAGTCAATGTATTTAGTGAAGAAAGGAAGTATAAACTCCGTCGACTTGGCTGGGTAATGGAAATAAAACATCAGCTGATAGCAATCAAAGGTTACCACGGGAACCGTAAACGCGTATTTTTGTTTCCCGAAAATGAGCTCACCGTTGAGCTCATCAGGCGCGTTTTTTTTAGGCTTCATTTGAGTTCAATGATCAATTTCGATAAGAATTACTCTACCGCTAAGAAAAATTCTTACAGACAAACGATCGAAACTACCTGCGCATTACGTTAAAAGCATAAAATACAGTTTTCACAGCTTTATTTATTTTAAAAATGGACCCCCCCCAAAAAGCCTACACATCGATGAGCTGGTGCGCCATTTGCACTATAGTATACTAGTACTCAGAGGCAAGTCGAAATCAAAAAGCGCTGCCTATCGGCTGAGCGCTTAATACTTACATCTTGTTCAGAATTTAATTTTCAGACGTTGTGAGATTCGTTTTCATTGTGAGATTTTGAAGAGATAACACGCAGCGTTGTGCTTTAATTGGACCGCGTTTAGCAGGAGGGAAGCAAGCCACATCAGCTATTGTCAAATTTTACTGGAATTTTTAACAAGAGAAAGTATGTGAGGAAATTATATGAAAATTTTAAGGAATTTGCTCAGTGGTATGCAGAAAATTCACTGCAATTTGTACAGAAAATTCGCACAATGGACCACTAGACAAGGTACGAATTTCAGCATTCTGATACATGTTTCTCAATCAAAATTTCACGTAGAACACGATACGCACAACGAAAATTACCGAAATCAACTCCTGACGAAGATATTTAATGATTCTTGATGCGTGAATTCAAACCACGCCGCTCATGAAAACTCAATGCTCTACGTGATTCACATCGCGCGCTAAATGTTTATCATGACAGTCTCTGCGATGTAAAAATCTTCAACTTCAATCTTGACACTTTGGCTCAGCTATAGCAAATTACCAATAGTTTGAACAACACATGGTGGAAAATGAACATTGCTCGATTGAGAAGCTTGCTGAAACCGTTGTAGTGCGCGATTTGACTCACGTAGAGCTTTGAGTTTCTTGTGAGCGGGCAGTTCAAATTCCTCGTAATCAGTGCGAAATAAAAACGTTAATATCTTCGTTAGAAGTTGATTTCGGTAATTTTCATAGTGTGAATCGTGTTCTACGTGAAATTCTGGTTAAGAAACATGTATCAGATTGCTTAAATTCGTACCTTGTCAGTGGTCCATTAATTGCCCAATTAAATTTGGCAATCGCCGATGTGGCTTGGTTCCTTTCTGTCAAACGCGGTCTAATTCATACCTTGTCTACACTGAAAAAAAAAAACACATTGGATTGGATCTAGAGTCCAAACTCTTGAAAACATCGACAAGAAAAAATACTCTTGATTCAATCGGATTTTTGCTTGAATCAAAACGAAATCCGCTTAAATTAAGAGGCTTGGTTTTTGATTTAAGCTAGATTCTGATTGAATCAAGAGTACTTTTTCTTGTAGATGTTTTTAAGAGTCTGGACTCTAGATCCAATGTGTTTTTTTTTTTTTTTTTCAAAGTAGAGGTCCAGTGATGCGATCTATCGAAACAAAGATGTAGTACTCACGATTGTGGAGAGACAGCCGATGATTCCAGTCAAGAAAACGAAAACACGAAACGATGCGGGGCACATATTGATCAAAACATCGGGTATTGCGAGAGGAAACTACTTTTTGAGGAGCGGCGCGATAGGTGAGAACGAGACGCCAGACGCGACGTCTTGATCCGCGGACCAACGGCCTGCTGACCTCGTCGCGACGCCAACCGACGCCGACGCCACAACGACGAGTCGAAAAGCATCGCAGATGAGCTCGTCCGCGAAAAATGTGAGAGAAATATAACTGTCCTAAAAAGGGAGTGGTTCCTTCAATCGAATCAATTAAATGCAGCTCCGATAACGATTTTTTTTCCTTGGTCTTTTTTTATACTTACAATTACTAGCTGTCACCGTGACTTGGTTGTGATTTTTTTTTTTTCTCTCTCTTTTGGTATGTGTGAGAGAAATATAACTGTTCTAAAAAGGGAGTGTTTCTCCAATCAAATGAATGAAATGCAGCTCCGGTGATGTTTTTTTTATTGGTATTTTTTTTTACCAGCTATCGCCGTGACTTGGTTGTGAAGTTTTTTTTTTTTTTTTTTTTTTTTTTTTTTTTTTTTTTATTTTTACGTAAGGCAGGTGACAAGTTACTGTGCATTCATGTGGCATTTCGATAATTCGTCATTTCCCAGACAAAAAAATGTAACGCCAATTGGATCGTATTTAGCCAAAAGGAACCAGCCCGATTACAGTGTTTTCAAAGTCGTGCAACTTCTCCCTTTGGTTCTTTTAAAAATACATAATTTATGTACCGTTTTATAATTCACACAATTATTTTCCTTTAAAATTAACAATTTTTTGGCGGGAATCTGAAACTTTTTGCTGTTCTGGGAGAATTTTTAGATAATTATGGAGAAACAAAATTTTAACAACACTGTAATCGCGCTGGTTCCTTTTTGCTAAATGCGATCGTCGGCTTTCGCCAAATTTAATCGGGAACTTCTATTTTTTACATGAAAACGGTTGCGCAAATTTTGATGCAAATTTCAGTGAATTTTCTGCATAGTACGAAGCAAATTCCTAAAAGTTTTTAAAGGAATCAGCTCCAAAGTTCTCCTGTACAAAATTAAATTGCCGAGGTAAAGGCAATAGCTGACGTGGCTTAGTTCCGTCCCGCAAAACGCTGTTCACCTCAAGGTAGCAATTTTGACTGAAACAATTGAATTTTTTTTTTACAAGAGTACGACTGTGCAATGTTTGTCAAAAATTTTCCTGATTTTTGTGTCATCAGAAGAGAAACCAGTAAAATTCTCAGTAGGAAATGTTCGAAATATTTTAGTACACCGAGAAAAAAAACTTCGGTTACAGAGGCTGATATTCAGTTCATACTGAGCACTAAATCATTTCGGTTCCTTCCGTCAATAGAAACGTTCACAGGAGCCGAATTTTGGTTACCTGGACCGAAAGGCTTTGATGTTAGATTTGAACTGAACTTTTCTTCCATGTGTGAAAACTTTATTTACTGATGGAGATTTTTCTACGTTATAATGCAGTTATACGCGTTCTCTCATTAGTGAAACGACTGATTTTCAGACGTGATTTTTTCCTCCAGGAAACTGTTTTTGGAGAATAGTTCTCCAAAACGCATCGCAAGGCGCGCTTCTGCCCCTGAGCAATACGGTTTGCAAACCACGGACAACCTCTCGACAGCAGGATTTATTAAGCAATACCTTCGAACGCATGAGGCAACGTGCTTTAAACTACTAGTGTTTCATAACTTTATCGGTAAGGAGTCAATTCCGTATTTATGTTTCTGTGACAGTGCTCGTGATGAACGGATCCTCGATTCGATTGACAAAGTGATTGTCCCTGAGATACATCAGTCTTGTTTTTTTGAAACGTCTAGTTTACTCATCGTGTATTCGAGTCAATCACTTTGACAATACCCCGCTTCAGAAATGCGTCGACAGTTTGCCATTTGCCGATGTTGAAGGCCTAGTATCGAAGTTGGCAGTACTGGATCCATTTAAATGCATGTAAATCTTATGTCTCACCTAGAATTGATCATTTAAATGGAGAAACTACGGTGTTGCCAACTTTTAAGTATGATCACTGAGAAAGGCCATGAGGGAAATCAAGTATTTTGTCAAATGCTGAGGCAGTAGAGCATCATTATTTGCGTGCACCGAAAATGCTGAGAATGTATGACACAGAATTTTTTTGATTGACATTACTCAATGAAAAATTAGCGAAAACTTTGATTACAAACTCAGAAAAGTAATTGACCGTATTGACTTGTAAAAATACATGATTTGACCATAACACTTTGATTTTGATAATTGATGACAGGCTTAAAAAATTCAAAGTTTAAAGCATGAAACATCGTATAAACAAATAAATAGGCCAGTATATAGCCTCTCGCACAGTCATTTTTTCGAGGTCTTAACAATTTTTTCCATGTTTTTCTCAGTTGGTCTTCTATTTTTTCATAGTCATAATTACAGTCTTGCAGTCTTTATTATTGATTACAAAGGGTGATCAAGATTTATTTCCGCAACTAAGTTCCAGACTTTATGGGCTTTTAAATGCCCGTTAAGAGATAATAGAGGTCGTATCTGCGTTTCCGATTCATCTTAGACACAATTTTCACTTTTTAAGGAAGCAGGTCACTAGTGTCTAGTGTCTATGAAGTGTGAAGTAGCTACAATAAGAACCAGCCTCAAGAATGCCTTCAATTAGTCGATTATGCAACTTTCAATGCGCTTGTTTCCCTCGCTTACATCGCATGAGTTTGTGCCTTCCGGCAGCTTGTGAGGTTTAACAAAAAAAAAAATTCTACGTTAGGCAACTTGATTTCATATTGCGTTTCATGAAATTGATATTCGCTGAATTGGTGAAAAGAGTATTTCAATTCAAATGGTCAGTTTGACACAGGCAAATTCGGAAGCTACTCAGCACTGCTGACTAAAATTTTGTCGCTACGATATGATCATTTTTTTCCCACTGAAATACCTTACGATTTCATTGTCACCAAGTTTTACTCTTTGATGAATAAATAGGTAATATTAATCTTAAAAATATATTTCTAATGAATATACGACGAAACTACCGGCACATTTTTCTTGATTGTGGTTTAAAATTGCTGCTTTTACGGTAACTTTTCGCGTGAGGCAATACCTTTTTGCAGAATTTTCAGAAAAGTATCATTGAAAATTCCGACAAAATCACCCTAAATTTTGCGCAATAACGTTGATCAGTCATTCTTCGAGATGATAAAACGTGTCAGAAAATGTGTAAACTGAGATAAATGGTTATGTATATAGTTTTCCCATTTTTATCGAGATTTATGAAGATGCATAGTGTTCAAGTAGAATGCTATCTATTTAAAAGTCTCAAAAGGTCCCATCAAATCAACAATTTCTTTAAGCAAAACAAGATGTTAAAATATGTTCTAGAATTTTTTTGTTAGGTTTCATGAATGTAAACCTGGGCAGTATATCGGTTTCTTGGCCAAGGAGCTAAAACATTCGCGGTATTGCAACCGTGACACTGTGGATCGAGTCAATCAGACAGGTCGAACATGAAATTTTTGACTAAAATTACAAATTTTGATGTTTATTGCGTCACATTTTAAACTTCAAGGGGTGCCTCTAAGGCCTTGTCTCCACAAGACGTTTTATAGGATTTGTCCCAGGGAAAAATCTCCCTTGCGAAGTTGAGAAAAATATTGAGTTAGTCAAAACTAATCACAGTGCCAACTAAGAGTCATAGTGGAGTCCCAAAAACGACTTCAACAGAAAAAGGAGGAATTTTTGTTTTGCTGCTTATCGTTAAAAAAGCCCAGAAGTTTCATTACTGCAATTCGAACTTGGAAAAAATCCCGTGAAACATCCCGTGGAGACATGTCCTTGAAGGAAATTTCACAAGGAAACCATTGGAGCCACTTTTACAGACAGTCTTGTATAAACGGAGTTTTGAGCGTTTAAAGTCTCCGAATATTGTCCGACATCTCATATTGACTCGATCCAATGTGCGGCATCACGGAGAAAAAACCCTCGTGCGTGGGACCCGAAGTTTAGGTCATATGGATCTCTGAAGTTTTCGGATTGAGCATCTGAACACTTTAGGTCCAGCTCCTGAGGTTCGGACGACACATCTGAAACTTCAGTTCTTACATTTGAAGTACTTCAGTACTTACATCTGAAGTACTTCAGATGTGAGAACCGAAGTTGTTCGGATGTGAAAACCGAAGTACTTCAGATGTAAGAACTGAAGTTTCAGATGTGTGATCCAAACCTCAGTAGCTGGACCTAAAGTGTTCAGATGCTCAATTCGAAAACTTCAGAGATCTATATGACCTAAACTTCGGGTCCCACGCACCAAGTTTTATTCTCCGTGCAGAAGGACGGTAATGAAATTAGACTCGATAGTGGGAACGGAGAGTATATTTTTAGAGATCTATCTCGATGGCACCTCCGTTGGTGTTGGGGGTGTTGACGGTCTGGAAGGAGACGCCCCCGCGGCCGACGTTGATGCACCGGAAACCGGATGACGGCCACGTTGATGATAGCCGCCTCCGGGCAGGTCTGGAACCCGTCGCTCGTCAGGCGCACGTCCCGCTGCTGCAGGCAGGCCGCAGTCGTTATCGGCACCAGGATCGGGATGCACGGGAAGGGTGGTGGATTCCGTCCTGGTCGTGCAAATAAAGGCAATGGCATTATGAACGTTCGAAGTTTGCCCATGCCCCTCCCCCCCCCCCCCAAGAAAGAAGAAAAAAGTGTGAAATGAAATGTCCAATTTGCCATGGAAAATATTAGAAGGACGTTCTCAATGACGTTCCTAATATTAGTGGACTTAAATGGAGGAAAAGAAAGAAGAAAAAAGTGTAAAATGAAATGTCCAATTTGCCATGGAAAATATTAGAAGGACGTTCTCAATGACGTTCCTATTATTAATGGACTTAAATGGAGGAAAAGCGGTGTTGCCATCTTGTGAAATCGCCACTGGTCGCTTATTACAAATATGAAAAAAGAAATCAGGGTTGCGGTAGTCCTGATGGTCTCAGAAAAGTATCACGCAAGGAAAAAATCACTTTCCAAAAACTGTCATCAAAAAAAATCCATGCATTTTTTGGAAAATTAACAATGTCGCGATGAAAATCGGTTATTGTTTACTTCACCGGTGCAATGGGTGACGCTGGAATGAAGTAAAGACGTAGGAGGAACAGGCAAATCCCCCTTCATGGGCATCGCAATTATCGCATGCAATGAACAAGAAGCGAATTTCATTATAACGCCTGGATACAACTATTCGAGCTCTTAGGATGTCCGCATTGCATACGCTCGGAGATGAAGGCGTTTTAGCTTGGTTCTCCAGGCATTCACCGCGTCACCCGCGGTTCGGCGCATAGTGGATCGAGTCAATGAGAGAGGTCGGACAAAATTTGGAAACTTTAAACGCTTATAGCTCCGTTTATACAAAATGTTGAGGTTCTAAAAGTGGTTCCATTGGTTTCCTCGTAAAATTATCTTCCATAGACACCCCTTGAAATGTAAAATGTGACGAAATAAACAAATAAAATTTGCAGTTCTCGCTAAAAATTCATGTCCGACCTCTCTTATTGACTCGGTCCACTGTGTGGCGGGCTGTATTTCGACTTTCGAGGATCTCCAATGACAGGGCGCATTCCATCCTTCGTGTACACTACGAAGATATCTGTTAGGCACTTCTTGCTCGTCAAGTCACGTTCAGCACATCGCTAAAACAAAAGGTTCTCTTATCCTACGCAGGTGTGCAACTATTCTTGCGTAGTGGATGTTTTTGTGGTATAAACGGAGGATTGAAAGCGCTCTGGCATTTTAGATTCTCGCATAACAACACGCTACTGCTGCGCCGCGTATCTGACGCGTACTGCCGTGCTGCCAGCGCTAAAAGCGCATTGGCGCCTACAAACCTAAGGGGATACTTCAATCATTGCGCAATGCGTGAAGGTTTGTAGGCGCCAGCGCGCGTCCCGCGCCGTACCACGGCGCGGCGCCTCAAGCAACTATTTCACAACAAGGGTGTTTTACAGTATCACACAAAATTGAAGGCGCTTCAACATATTACAAATGACAAGCATCCTTTAAGAGTGTAGAACTTTCATCGCAAAATAAATCAAGATACTACGGCACAAAAAGAGAGCGGTAGTCCAGGAACTCACTAAGTCCTAGCATCCGTATTTAATAACATTTAGCATAATAACTGATTTCCATTACGAGGAAAAATTGACTGGATTTAGGCAGAAACATTCTAGAGTATACCGTCAAGGAGATTATATTTTTAATCAAGAATAAATTCGCTGAATGAAAGCGGGTTTCTGCTTAATGTGAGTGATTGTTCTCTTCATACAAGCATCTTTTCTTCTTGAAACAAGCATAATTTTCCGAGCGTTACCATGAAATTCGTATTAGCTTATCATTCTTTGCGCGCGATACTACTGGATAAGGATTTGCTCGTTCCTCTTACACCTTTATTTAATTTAAGCGTCGCCCATTGCACCGATGAATCAAATTATTACTGATTTTTATCGCAACATTATCAAGTTTCCGAAAAATTCTTCGATTGTTCAAATGTATTAAATCGTTGCCCTTCTAAAATATGGGCTAGGGCTTTACACTCCTAGACATAAAAACAACGAATGCGGCAAAGTCGAAGCTGCCTAAGTCCAAACTTTGCTGAATCAAGTCTAATCTCGTTGTAAGCACGAAGCAATTAAATGAAGATCTTACGGGGGGTTTGGAGGACAAGGCGCATGAGTTCAATTCCTGCTATTTCTGGAAATACGTGTTTGAAGTTTCATAATTACATGGACCCTTAAGGAGGAGAGGAAGTTCAAACTGCATAGAGAAAAAAAAGGAGGTGTTTGCATTTCGGGCATCTTGGAATTTTTTTGATGATGTAGGTCGGTACAGCGACTTTTATCATCGATTTTCTTGGAAATGGTGTAATTTATGGAAAAAAGTCATTCTATAAAAAGTGCTTGAAATTATATCATGAGTTGATTTAAGCAAAAAAATGGGACATTATGGTCCATGTTTCATACTTCGAATCCCGGATTTCGCTGGCCAGGTTGCACCGACCTACGTCACAGGGTAAATAAACCTCAAGATGCAAACACCTTCTATATTTTCTCTATGTTCAAAGTGGCTCTTTGATGCTTAAAAAATTGAAATCCGGGACCAAATTTTTTACAGGCTATTCATTAAGACTAGTTTTACTTGAAATGATTAGTACCTATATGTATCTCAATTATTCAAAAACTGCACTTGTGCGCCTTGTCCTCCGAGCCCATCATATGTGACATCTTACTAGCGAATCATGTATCTCAATTATTTCAAAAACTGCACTTGTGCACCTTGTCCTCCAAGCCCCTCATAATATGTGACATCGTATTAGCGAATCTGGTAGATATTTTCAATTGTAGTGCCTACCTGTAAACATGCCGCTCACTATTTGCCTGCCACCAATAAGTAACGTAGCGCGAACTCCTGTGTCCTCCGGCATCGGCGTTAACATCACACAAACTGAAACGCACATTCAAAGAGACAGAATACCCACCTCATAATTATAAAGACACCTCGATTTACGAATTAAGTAGCATTTCATAGCTATTAATTTTATTTTTTAATGAAAAGAACTAATCCTGTCATGCCTTTTAAAATTTTTGCCTGAGGTTTGTTTTGATGGAGCGGTATATCCTATAAAACTTCAAAAATAATGCCTCCAGAGTTATTATGAAAATCAGAGAGTTATCGCATTACACTGGGGGAAAAAACACATTGGATCTAGAGTCCAGACTCTTAAAAACATCGACAAGAAAAAATACTCTTGATTCAATCGGATTTTTGCTTAAATCAAGAACCAAGCCTCTTAATTTGAGCGTATTGCCTTTTGATGTAAGCTTAAATCTGATTGAATCAAGAGAATTTTTCCTGTCAACGTTTTCAAGAGTCTGGACTCTAGATCCGCAATGCGTGTTTTTTTTCCAGTGTACTCTTCCGTGCCAAGGGAGAACGCCGTATGATACCCTCAGAGTCTGCCGAATAGTCTTTGCTAAAATGAGAATTTTCAGGGATATCTGTGAGTATTTTTCCTCCAGTTTTTCATCGAATCGTATTCGTAAACAGAAATAAATTATCTGACAATTTCAAGAGAAAATTTTCATAACTCTCTTTAAAAATGAACATTTTACTGGAGGAAATTTGTCAACTCTCGAATGTTTAAACGGCATTTTTCCTTCATGACAGAGCTTTTCAATGATCCTCATAATGCAACATTTGCTTTCGATTTTGATTTCTGCCTGAAAGATCCCCACCAGAGATTTTTCTGCGTACCTATGAGTTCTATTTTCTCCATTAATGTCTGTAATCGTGCTACGACTTCAGAGATTTGAAATTAATATTTTAAACTGTGATTTCCCATTTAAGTTAAACGGATCTCAAACATTTAGACATCAAGAAAAAGCCAGGAACTTACCACTGTTACCAAGTGCTCCAACCATTGCACAATCCATTGTCTCGGCCTCCCTTTTGTCAGGGACGCGCGCTGCCTCAGTGAATTCATTGATCCCAAGAATGAGGTACATTCCAATTCCTGGTTATAATCAAGGTAAAACCTTAATCACATAAACAGTAAATTTCGTTGATCTGAATAATGAGGAACCAGTCGTTGAAGAACAATCCTCTCCTATTTGGTCAGTAATTTTACTATGTATCAAAAGTTTAACTGAAATCAACTCTGCCGCTTGGAAGCCTTGGTGACGAACTCCAACATGTCCTAATTGCGAGAAATTTCAGTTTTCGATTCTAAACTTTTCGTCTTAATTGCATGGATCTATTATGATCCTAAAGATCAGTCGTGTCAGACGAGAAATGTTTGATATTGATTGAATCTAAACTACCCAAAGAGATCTCTAGGAATGGAAATTTTGTCAGTTTTTATTGTTGACCTCGAAAAAATGACATAATAACATAATCAGGTACAAAGTTTATAAGAAGGAACGAGAAAGACTCTCTAAATCTGTCATAGCAGAAGATAGTGAAACCAACTTCAAAGGCTCAAGAATCGAGGTAATACATCAGAATGTACAAAAATCAACTGTTGAATTTTATTAGTACGACATTTATAAATTCGTATGACATTCATATTATATTCATATTTTGTAATTAAAAATAATTTATATTTCACTATATGAAAAATTCACTTCTAAGGATTAGGTCCTGTTAATTGTGGACGAGCCTGTCCTGTCGTCATCTAAGGACACTTAAAAACGAGGTCTCCGTAAAGCTTAAATTCACACTTCAATTCACAGGTCAATCGTGAGGAACTGATCGAGTATATACTGCAATTGCCAATGAGTATTTTTTTGTAGAGACGACATATGAGCTTTGCAGTGCTGCTCAGATCGTGCAACCAAGTTTTTAATTTTTAGTAAACAGAGCAAACACAGACAGAGCTTGGTCCTTTTAACAGAAATACAAAAAAAAAAATGATACAGGGAAAAATGTTGGGGGAAATTTTAAAGAGCCTCAATATTATTCATAATCGATTTAACAAATGTTGTCCGGAAAAAAATTGAAAATGGTAAAAAGAGAACTCTAGAAAAACTGTAAAAATTTGTGTTTTCAGAGAACCCTTTTTTTCGCATTTTTAAAGGTTTAACTAAAGTTTGAACAAGGTAAAATTTAAGTGAAATTTTTTTCAAAAACTCTCAAAACATCTACTGTAATTTTGAACACCTAAATTGCGTGTTTGTAAAACTAACTTAAAAAAACTTTGAAAAAAATAGTAGCATTTTTTAAAACACTTGTTCAGGTAAATTTCGCTAAAAGTAAATTCTATTCAAAAATATCAAAAGGTTTTCCAAACCATACCTCTAACAATTTTTAAACCGGAATTACACTATGCTATGTAACTACCGTTGTTACTTGAGTGGCTTCGAATGATACACCAAGTAGCACAATCCGAGCCAGTGGCCTCGATAAGCTTATTAGCCTCGATAATTGTACCTTTTTTTATTTTTGGAGGGCAAACATAAAAAATTATCAGGGACTTGCAAAAAATTATGTAAATTTACCGTCACGGACCCCCGCCCCCGTGAAGAATTCCTAGCTACGCCATTGATCCAAGCAGCGTGGTAAAGCTCATAAGTTGTTCTTACAAATCTCATTCGTCTCGTGTGTGTGAATCCTGAACTTTTTCGTCCGTGTGAATCGCGCAGCGGTAGCCTCCGTTCTCAAGGTGCAAAATGCTCGGCGTGATGCGATCGTAAACCAATATACACATCAAACACTCACCTAAAATATGAAGTGTGGAGACGGCCGAGGAGTTGCGAAACATGGCGAAGTCGTGGGTTCCCGCGGTTTTTTCGCGAGTGAGCGCCCGATGGAATCGCGCGTCGGGTCCCGAGAACGTCCTCGCCCGGGCTCATATGGACGCTTTTTCGCTAAAAGGTACTATGTCTCACGCAAAACCCTATGCACGTAGTTCTTTTTGGCATAAATATGTCCGTATCATTTTTTCGCGACCCGCGCATCCTCCGCGAACAATGGCTCAATTATTGCAATTACCCTGCAGCCGAGTCTCTGCGTTTTGAAACCGAAACTATTTCAATTACCCTCTCGTTGGAGGACGCTGCACCGTGCGCAGTCGGGTCATTTCGTCGTTTTTTTACGAAGAAACGTAACTTCATTCCAATGCTGCCAAGTTTCCTGTCGCAAATTATGTTTTTACGAGGAAAATCTTGGGAATTTCCGACTGAAAATTGGACTACATTTTGCAATTTGGAACTATAAATTCTAGCCCGGTTTAAAAAGAACGTATGTACCATTAGTTCCCCTGTGCACATGAGTGTTTTTTCAGATGAGCCAAAATTTATAGGTCCAAATTGCAAAATGCAGTCCAATTTCACTGATTTTTCCTCTGCTCTCATGCAAAAATCAAAAAAATTCCGGACGGAAATTTCCCAGGTATATTATTGTAGAAAATCGAATTGTTTGAGTCAATTTTGCAACCTTGGAATGGAGTTACGTTCCACCGTACGGGAGACGACGATTTCCGAGGAACTGAACAGTTATCGTACGCAGGAGGGCGGTACCCGAGCAGCAGTGATCATGATAAATCGCTATTTATCGGTAGGTTATCGCGATTATATTGGTAGCAATTTATCGCGATATTATTGAATTGAAGATGCGAGATATGGTGATTAAATCGCTACACATCGCAATTTTTGGTTCGATTAAATCGCGATCAATTTGCGTTGTTGAAATCGAAATGAAATTGCCAATCGCGATTTTATCGCGATAAGATCGAATATAATCGCCCAGATGTTGTTCATTGAGCGATTTAATCGCCGATAAAATCGCAATGTATCGCGATATTTCGACAAAGAAACTAAGTAATAAACTAAATAACGGTAACCCACAAGAGACCCCATAGTTAACCCATCGTTTTCTACCTCAGTCTATGACAATCACCCTTTTCAACCGATAAGGTTGCTCAATTTCCCCGTCGTCTTCTTTGTCTATCAATTTGTCCATAAATTTCTAAAAACGCCGCAGCCGCCTGTAACTTATGAACTTGGAAGTATTTTATATTGATTTTTTAAACATATTTAATCAATATTTTGGGCCAATTTCGTTAGTCACAGAATCACGTGCCCAGTTTCTATGTTGAATATTAAAGGAGGTTTTGCCCTTTGAAAAAATCTGTGTGACCAAAGTGCGAAACTATGTACCGCCATGACTATATGTTTCAAAATTTCTGCTCTTATTTCACTTTTTCGAACAAAAAAGGGGCCAGCTTTATAGCTTGAAACGTATACCGAATATTTTTCTATCATAGAAGTAGAATCAATGAGGTTTTCAAGAAATTATGTCGACTAGTTTTCCGAGGAAAGTGTGACAAGAAATCCGTAACGTTACACACAAAGATATGTTGTTTCGCACTTTGGCCATCAATAAGACGTATGAGAGTATTGTACATGCTATGGTTTTTTACACCTTGGATTCACTAATTAGTGATGCACATATTTTCATTGATTGCCCGACCTGAAACCCGAATGGAACCAAGGTGGAAGAAATCTTGGAATGCACCGCCGCTGTGGATGACGTTAAAGGCCGCGGTTTTCAAGGACATTACCTTGAATGATGATAAAAACTCAAGGAGGATTTTTATCATCTAAAACAATAATGAATAGATCAAGTATCTTGATAAGTATCATAATTGCGTTTATATTTACAAGATCTAAGGATTCAATTCTTTAAGATTAATGATCGCAATCTAGATTTAATATGAGCAATCATAATGGTATCTTCACCACTAAGCGCTGAATTCACCGCTCACCAGTCAGAATATAATAATTGTTAGAACCACTATATCTGGTTATGGTTATATCATACTGATAGGCATAGCTTTGTTTCCCAGTGTTACAATTTTTTTCCCCGTGCAAAAAGACCGATCATGCAGGATATTAAAAAATTTAAAATAACAGCGCAATTAGTTTTTTTTAGGATTGTGGCACATAATCAGTGTCTAATTATAATTGGAAAATGTGAAATTTGCCATGTTGAGAGAATCTCAGTTCAAAATTGTATTTTTTATCATTTATCATGTCCTTTGCGTTGCGGGGAAAAAAGATCATTGCGATTTATTTTTGAACAGAAACTGAAAAATGTGCATTTAATGTATGTCACCCTCAATGTGGACGCAAAACTGTTATAGTGGTATAACACTTTGATGCAACTATTCAAGCTCTTTGAAGGTCCGGGTTGCCTATGCTGAACAATGCAGGCGCTCTGGTTTCTGTTACCGTGCCGCGCCGTCATGAGTCGCTTTGCTTTTACCGTGCAAAAATCCCTACCATAATGATACTTTAAAGCTCATCATAAGACTAGCATTCTACAGAATAATGATCAGTGGCATGCCGTCGAAGAACTCGATTATCTTTGATTTATATTGAATATTCTTATGAATCTTGGGAACTGACGCAAAATTAAGCTTCCAATGATGCTTGAGGTGTGAGGAGGACCTCCTAAAATGTTTGACAAAGATTAGACATACGGATAACTGGTAACACCATCATCGCCGTTAAAAATCAATGTCCAACACACATAATACAAAGTTCCGATGAATAAAATCATTGTTAGAGCTCTTTGAGATTGAATTCATTTTAAATTGGTTCAGTAGTTGAAAACACCATCAGAGTGGAAACTAAATTGAAGTAATTTGTCGGAATGTGGTCAATTACATGTTAAGAATTGGCAATACATTCCGACACATCACTCTATTTAGAATGTCTTTTTTGGCAGTATTTTTATAAGTTTGAACCTCATAGACGTAGTTCAACGACTATTTTCACGTTCAAAATGTTTTCTCTTGACATTGAATTTTTTCCGGGGAAAAATTTACGGATAGTCAAATACTCGTACAAAACCACTCCAAACCCTTTTATTTACGAGATCCGACTTGGTGCCTTTCTATGAAGCTCGGTCCATACTCAAACTAAACGATGGGTCAGAGACTTAAACGAATGGTTAGAAAAAATAGAGAGAAAATTTACGAAGAGTTCAATTCAAAACCACCCCCGACTCATTTTTTTACTAGATGCGACTTAGCGCGCTTCTAGTAAACGCAGTCCATATTCAAACTAAACCATTAGGCCAGAGACTTAAACGAGCGGTTAGAAAAAATAGCGAGATAATTTACGGGTACTTAAATTCAAAACTTCTCTCAACTCATTGTCATAACACGCAACTTGGTGAGTTTTTGCTAAACTTGATCCAGTAGGTCATTTCATTGAAGAAAGGTCTCATTCGGTATATAAAAACTAAACGTTTGGAGTTGTTTCTGATAGTTGAACACATTAACAGGAGATGGAAAATAATCTTATAAGGATTGCAGAAAAGACAAATGTCGAACTAAATCAATAATTTATTTGTTTTAAAAATTAAATAATACAAAATATCTTAACGTAAACTTATCAGATAGTTGTACACACTAAAACTAAATCTATGCTTTTATTTTCATTTTTGGTACGTACTTGATGATCGGCTGTGTTTTTACAGAGTAAAACGAATTGATTTCAAATTTCTCAAATTTTGTAAAATTGTATTTTTTAAATTTTTTAATTGTTGAAAATTGGAACGAAACATATTTTTTAATTTTTATCATTTAGTTGTCGACAACTTATAATGGCTCAATTGCTGTTTTCAATTTTACTCTGTGACTGAATGAAAGTACTATCACCGGTATTATAAAAAAGTTGACTTTTCTTTTTTATGTTTTTTAGAATTTGAAAAATACTCAAAATTTTTAACCGGGCTTAGATCTGAACTCTCGTATACTGTTCGGCACTGGTTTTTTATTTCAAACCTTGATTTGATTGCAAAACGAGAGCTTTTATTTTCTACTACATTTTTTTCATCGATCATTCACTTCCGAATGAGGCGCACATTCGTTTTTCAAAGAAAAGGAGACTTCTTATATTCTTTGAAATGTCCTCCCACTAGTTTTCGAGGCTGAAATTTCACAAGATCGTTCGTTTTGATCGATTTTTTACAACCGGATTTGATTTTTTGAGCAGTCCGAGTAAAATGAACAACATTTTGGTAAGTTCCAATCCATAATACTTTACGTTTTTAAACAATGCAAGTTGAAAGAGTAGGAATTATTAAACCGCGGTAACCATGGTTGCCTGATGTTTCCAAAATAATAAATAAAAATAATTGTCACTCCTGCACTGCAATAAGAGAGAAATGAGATGATTCCCAATCGCTGGCAGCTAACCGCAGAGCACATTTCTCTCTTTAAAGCATTATTTTCCGGGGACAACTTTTTTAGATAAATTTGGCAACTTCACCGACGAGAAACGTAAAAAACCATGATTGGGGATGCTGCGAGACATTTTCTCCGACCCTCGGAGGAAAGGGTCTATCGGTCAAACCCTTTCTGGTGGCTTTCAGATTTTCAAGCGAAACGACTACTGAAGCGTATATACATCAAACTTTTATCACCTCGCAAAACCTCTACAGTTTTTGGAAACAAAGAAATCGGTGGAAAACTTTAGCTGCTGGTTCATGATTGCGGGGTGTTCTAGAGAAAAATTTCCCGGCAATTTCTTTCATTACTTGCCGATTGAGGGGTGTTTTGGATACTTGCACATTATCTGAGCCTCCTTTAGCAAGTCGTTTCGTTTGAGCCTTGGTGCGTTCGAAGTGAAAAGGGGGGTGTTCATTTTGAGTCTTGCAGCGATTCAGTCGCCAGTGTTAGGGGGGACTGTCGAGGGGCCTTAAAGACGGATTCCCGGATTCCTGGATCGAACGAAGTTGAGAAGTTCGTCGCTGTCTTCGCACACGAAGGGTTTCAAGTGGTGGCAAGCCACATCGTGCCATTTGACTCCGTCTTGGTAGAAATTGTTTAAGATGGCTAAACAGGATTCATCGTTGCCCTGTAACAAAGAAAAGTAGTCGTTGTAGAATACATGACGTACAGCATGTTGATGGCAGAGGCGAAGGCATGAATGATCGATTATCGATATTTCCCCCCTTGAAGCTGTGGTAAAGAATCGATTATTCAGGTGTTCGTTGCGAACACCCTGTTTATCGATTCTTTTCCATAGATTTCAATGGCAGACCAATCGATGGAGACACCACGCCACTGGTTGATGGCAGCAATAAATACGTATACCTCAACGTTCGTGCAACGTGCAACGTTCGTCAGAATTTTTTTTTTATTTTCTTCAACAAAAAGTAGTCGACTTTGCCCCATTTGGACGTAGAAAATTTAACTCAAAACATTCAACTTTTTACTGCAGAGATAGGACTGTGCAATCCAATCTTCTGTTAATATTTGCGAAATATAAAAAAAATGTCCCTAAAATAGATTTGTCAACAGTTTTTGTTAGAACTTTTGAAAAGAGCTTTTCAACGGTCCTGGTTATTTAAGTATAAATGGACTACATTTTGAAACTAGGAACTACAATTTCTGGCCTAGTTTAGAAACAACGTGTGTACCATTAGATTTCCTATAGACATATCGATGGCGAAACTACAGAAACGCGTACCTATTTGGGTCTGCTGCATGCGTTGCAGACTTCTTATCATACTTTATTTTCTACGCGGAGAACTACCATACTTCATTAGGTACTTGAAAATTTTGGTGATTTTTACTCTGTTTGATGAATCTTTCATAAAAATTTCAAGCCATAGCGTTGGTTGGGTCTCCTTTTAAAAAAATAAAGTATCAACGGAAATTTTGAGACACCGCAACTGAGATACGCATTTTGGCAGTTTCAACATCGTTACATGGAGTAGATTATGCAATTAGGGACTGCAGATTCTAGCCCTGTTTAGAAACAACGTATGAACAATTAGTTTCTCTATGTCCTAAAGCGTTTTTACGGATGAACCAGAAATTGTGGTTCTCAATTTGAACTTATTATTGCAATTCGGGACAAAAATTTCTGGCTCTTCTGTAAAAACACTTAGGTGCATAGGGAAGCCAATAGTACATACGCTGTTTCTAAACTGAGTCAGAAATTATAGTTCATATGATTGCAAAATGCATTCCATATGTTTTTACGGATAAGCCAGAAATCGTAGTGCCCAATTGCAAAATGTAGGCCAAACATGCAGCTTTTACATCTAGATCGATTCTGTCATGCTAAGGAAAAACGCCGTATTAACCATCGGGCGTTGCCAAATTTCCTTCTACAAATCACGAATTTTCAGGAAAATCTGTGGATATTTCTCCTCCAATTTTTCACAGGATTTCGCTCGTAGTTTGATGTAAAAAATCTGAAAATTTCGAGAAAAAATATTCATAACTTTCCTCATGAATAAACATTTTATCGAAGAAAATTTGGTAACTCTCGATTGTTCATACGGCGTTCTTCCTTACCACGGTAGTATCAGAGTGATTTTAGATTACCTGGGGTGCCTCTCTGTTGTCGGGCTGAGCTTGGCCGAAACCTCCGGTGCTGCTCCAGTCTCCGGAGTTCCTCTGGGTGGTGGGTCCGATCTTGGCGCCAGAGCCGGACCAGAACCATCCGTTCACGTTGGCGGGCTGCAAGTCAGGGCGGTCACAACCGTTGAAGTTACATTTTCTCCCTGAGGTCCAGATGTACTTCACGTTACCTGTTCAACACACAAAATAAAATCGGAAATTGTTAGATGAAAATAATGTGTGTAATAAATTGAAAGTGAATGCGGACATGTTGGCCCGCGGGCTGCAGCTACTTGTTGAAATTGATAAACAACACTATAGACAAAGAAGACATGGGGAGTATGGAGCGATCCTAGTGGTTGAAATGGATGGTTCCTGTGGACTAAAGGGATAAATGATGGACTAGTGGCCTGGTTACAGATTATAAATTTCCGTCAAATTCCGATCAAAAAGATGACCAAGATGGCGGTCGAGAGTTATCTAGATTGATGAGTAAAATTAATTAAAACAGCGTGTTGATTGGAATAAGCATGAAATAAGCACGTTTGTGTGGAAATCAGATGAAGGATGAGCCCCACAGCTCCATCATCTACCATCAAATTTTTGCAGGCCGCAGAAATTTGATGGTACTTAGATGTTGCGCACCAGTCAGCATTTGATCGGAAATTGATGGAAATTTGAGTGTGTAACCATAGCATGGAAGGTCTTTCGTGGTTGCCGTTAGTTAGTCTATTACCACCTTTGTCCTCTGCAACAACCAGCCCGCAGGTCATCAGCGCGTCTAACTGTAGGTCAAGAGGTTCCGGAGTCGAATCCCGGAGGTGGCGACAAATTAATTACTTAAGTTTTTTAAGTTAATTAAGTCAAATTTCAATTTGAATGGATTAATTTTGGAGAAATTTCAGGTCGCTCGGACCTCTTTTTTCACCTTTACCAGAAAATCTCCCGAACTTTATTCGGATCCATCGCAACGCCCACATTTAATCTTTTAGCCCACTAAAATGACGATTTGAGCGCCACTTCTCAGACTGTAAAAGAGAACGTGCCTAATCCCCGGTAGGAATAGTTCCTTTATTACCTCGCAGAGAATCCTTAACGTTTGACACTTAAAAACCTTCAACCTGTAAGTCGATTTCCAACAGCTCCACTCGGAATAAGGTCAAGTATCACCTTCTAAATCCCTACGTAGTGTTTTACAATGAGTTGTGACCTCAGTTGCAAGGTTCACCATTTGTCGTTTTCCATTTGCTATTTGAGAATTTACCATTTTCAACGCAATGTAGCATCGGCGGGGAAGTGCTAATTGCCGAGCGGTGAGATTAAGCTTTTAAGGCGGGAATCACGAACGGAGGGATTGCGTTTATCGTGCGTCCGCTAAAATCTCTTCATCGTTCCATTTTTACAACGTCCGATCACGATCCTCGAATTCCGATTTCACTCTGCGAAAGGGTTCGAAATCAACCGATCGGGACACGGGCTGAAACTCCAATCATGTGTTCGATTGGAGCGCACCGTAAAAAATAACCGTATACCTGATGCTCTATTTTACTGCGGTCCAAGATTCGAAAAACCGGATCTTAGCCTCGCGCAATCAAGGAACGTGAAATCGTCACCTTCTGGACGAAGTATCGCAAGCGCCATGTGACGTTTCAACATTTTCGCCGTCATTCTATTTTTTTACAGAGGAATTGTTCAACGAAGTTGTCCGAAAATTTCAGTGCATTTTCTTTGTGCTGCAGGTAATATTCAGTAGAATTTTCAAAAATATTCAGCCAACAATTTCTTTGTAGAAAAATAAAATGGAGGTGGAAATTTTGAGACGTCGCGCGTCGCATGGCCGTTGAGATACTTTGGCCGGAAGGTGACGAAATGCGTGGCCTGTCTAATTAAAAACGAGCCAACATTTTGGCCACTTTTTGGAAGACGACAGAGACGAAGAGAGACCGATCAAAAACCTCTGGGCGATTGATGGAAACGTTTACGTTTCTACGCTACCCTATGGACAATGAAAATTATAAGACGGCAGCAGTCATTCTACGTTCTAGGTGGATGATGATCTTCGGGTGACGTAATGAGCACAACAAGTTTACCAAACTTCGGTTTCTTTGCAGAATACAGAATGCTCAATAGGTATACTTTGTTGAACATCCACTTAGTAGGTAGGTCAACAGTTGAATGCTCGGTTTCATAAACCCATCATTTGTACTCATCAGTTTGGCTCCTGTTCTATAAATCCTGTGGATTGTAAACATCCGTGGCATTTTTCCTTTTGAAATTTTGCAACAAAATTGGTTTATTGATGAAATAAAGAGCGCAATACTGACAAAGTGTTTCCTTTCAAGAAAAGCAATGAGCGTAACTTGACAGACTTTGTAAGGAGGGAAGGCGAGTACCCAATCTATCCCTTATGGGAGTCCAATGGTGTCGAGCGATTATATCCGATCAAAATTTTTCTGTGGGGCCCATAGTCTTCGGGAGTGGGGGGGGTTTGAGAATGTGAGCCCCCTGAGAACTTCCTCCTTCACCTCGGCGAAAATTTTATGAACGTAGATATTTTTCATCTCGAAAGCAAGAGAGAGAAAAATTATTTGAGTTAAGTTTAGAGAGGAAAATATAAAAGCCATGTTGACTCGGCCAATATCTTAAACATTCATAGAGGGGGAAAAAGTCCATTTAAATGAAGGGTAAAGGGAACTTCCATCATCCAAATCACCCTCCAAAGTTTGGAATTCCGGCAATTCAGGTCAGTGAATGTTACAGTCAAACCGGGCAGGTTTTAGTAAGTATAGCCCGACAACGATTTCATGTATCTGGATAAATTAAACTCAGCGTGATTAAAAACCAATTTCGGTAATTGAAATCATTGATGGCTGAGACATAGTTTCGGTTTAGAATATCCAAAATTGCAGTTAGATACGTGGAATATTTAGGTTATAAAAATGAATTATAGGAGGTTATTTTAATTTGTAATAGTCTCTTTAATAAGTATTCATTGACCTTTTGACTCCTGAGTTAGAGTTTCACGCCGTGCTCTCCCACTCTAAGTTAGGAATGGAATATCATGCAGTAATGCCTGATTTTAATTTTCTCAACTTAATTTACTTATTTCGCCATCAAATAGTGTGAAATTGTGTGTGCTTTATCTTAAGGTACGTAAAAGCGAAGATCAGTCACGAAAAGTGAATTATCAGCACCCATTTATTTTTTTCAAATTAATTACACTAAAAATGAAGCTATTTGAAGTTTGAAGTCGAGAATTCTCAACCGTAGGGTCTCAGTGTGGTTACACGAGGACGAGAATTTTCGTCCGTCGAAGTCAAAGGGCTAAAAAAATACGTATATTCCCAAAAAAAAACACAAATTACCTATCAATGACGTTAAGTATTTGAGATGGAGAGCTGTAATTGAACTGACATGACATCAACACCGCACGCTAAGTTTCTCTTTATTCCATACGCATGCGTTGAAATTTATCTCGACTGAAAGTTCCATCAAATAAATGCAATGGGCGGGAACCGAATAATCAGAAGGTCATAATCAGAGACAAGCATGAATCTTGTCATTGTGATTGCTCTTCCGAACATGTATCCTTTTTGTCAAACTTTCTCACAATCAGAGGCCTAATAATTATCTCCGTCGTGACCTGATTCGGCATTTGATCGAGGCTTGATTGCGTGAAAGCGGGTGAAGAGCAGCAAAATGCATCATCGAATTCAAAACAAGGAGGTATGATTTAATGCCCCCGCACAACAGGTGAATACCCATTCGTTGCCGGGAAGCAGGATGAAAAATCACTTTTTGGTGAAAGATGAACCATTAATCGTGAACAGACTCTCTAAACGGAGAATGCCGGTCATTGTTGTCGAACCCAGGGAAAGATCGTACAATTACGTGTGGATGTGTTAAAACGATTGTCAAGTCTATTTTTTTTCACTTTTAAAAATTACCTGTCTCGGGAGAAAGTTCTCATGCTGACGCTGCACGTGTAAGTAATTCGAGATACTTAAAGTTGACGTGATAAGTGCACATCGGGAAAGAAAAGTTCGGGTGATATGGAATCTCGTTTGTTTGTACACATATAATCGAATTAATCGGTTCACTCAACCGAACTGCTCAGTCTGCTAAACCGAATTTTAAGAATCCGGTAATCCCAACCTAGTCGCTCAGTTACCTATGAAAACCAAATATTTTGAAAGTACCAAACAGAACTAGGTTCTGTGTCATCCGATCAGTTTAGTTTCATGAACTTTTTTCACTTCTTTTTTCTTTACGTGTAGGCACCAATATTTCTCTCAATCGAAATTTTTCCAGTTTTCACAGAATTTTCTTCGCACAGAGGAGAAAATTCATGGAAGTTTTTAAGGATTGACATAGGGTAGTTTTCCATTTAAAACTTAAGAATGACAGAAACGTCGCAAACCGCAAGATACGTGGTTTTGGAGTTTCACCGTCGATAGGCGACCATAAAATACATATCACGAATTTCAGGATCTGTGGTATCAGTGATTCAAGTGACTATACGATATGGAATGATTTAATGGCTCACTGAGAAAAAAAAACTTCGGTCATATGAGCCGAACAGACTGTGTTCGATATCGGCCGTATGGTTTGATTCGTGTAGGTAACTAGTTAACCACTATCTCAGCTCTAGGTACCGTATCCTCGGTTCATGCAATCGAACATTCAAAGCGAACAGAACTAACGAAAAAACTCAGTTGCATGAACCGAGAGCGGTTACATGAACCGAACAATCCGGCCGATATTGAAATTCCGTAAACATTCGGTTCATATGACTGCAGTTTTTTTCCCACACTGGAAAAAAACACATTGAATCTAGAGTCCAGACTCTTGAAAACATTGATAAGAAAAAATACTCTTGATTCAATCAGATTTTTGCTTAAATCAAAAGTAAAGCCGCTCAAATTAAGAGGCTTGGTTCTTGATTTAAGCTAAAATCCGATTGAATCAAGAGTATTTTTTCTTGTCGATGTTTTTAAGAGTCTGGACCCCTGGTAAATGGCGATAGGAGCTGTGCTTCAAAATACCATAGGAATTCTTATAGCCGGCTAAAGAAGGCTACAGAAAATCATATACCTGGCTGTAGAATGCGGAGAAAATCATACGGCCGGGCTATACGAAGCGATAAAAAATTATGCAGCCGGGCTATAGTTCCTATCGCCGGGCTTTACACTTTATCGCCTGGCTGTTGCTTTTTCGCCATCGATTATAAAAGGCTATAAGAAATTGTGTAGAAATTCGTGTGCTTTGGAAATCATTAAGTTTGATACGGAACCACCTTAATATTTACAAAACACACATTATATTTTCCTTTAATACATATTTTTTTTCATCAATTAAAATGAGAATAATCCATACAGGATGTGCAAACATTTCAAAATCATGAGTTGAATAACGCTGACTCCGCCAGATTAAATATTAGAGCCTAACACAAAGCGGAGCGGCGACGCACTGGCGCCTACAAACCTAACAGGGATACTTCACGCATTGCGCAACGCGTGAAGTATCCCTGTTAGGTTTGTAGGCGCCAATGCGCGTTTCGCGCTGCCGCCTGCCGCGCCCAGCGTGCCACGGCGCTTGAAGCAACTATTTCACACCAGAGGTATTGCACAGTATCATACGAAACTGAAGGCGCTCTAATATATAAGGAATGACAGGCATCCATCAAAAGTACGGAGCTTTCCTCGCAAAATAAAGCAAGATACTACGGCCCAAAAAGAGAGCAGTAGTCCAAAAACTCACTAAGTCCTAGCATCCGTAATTAGTAACGTTTAGCATACACTTTATCGCCTGGCTGTTGCTTCATCGCCATCGGCTATAAAAGGCTATAAGAAATTGTGTAGCCGGCTATAGAAGCTATTGGAAATCTTACAGCCGGCTGTAGGTCTATGGTATTTTGGAACACAGACTCCACTGCCAATTTTCACCGGGACTCTAGATCCAATGGGTTTTTTTCCAGTGCAGTGTACGTCATCTTAATATCTAATTTGAAAAATAGAATGAAATTGTGAATCAACCACTGTACTAATTGCGAGGGGCGTTGGTTCATTTGAAAGGTGTTGTTCTCAATGCTTCGGGAAAACTATAAATTATTTTCTGGGGTTCGTCCCCGATTTTTAAATCCCTAAAAACTCATAAATTGGATGAGGGGAAGTGGGGGTTTTTTGTTTTTTGTTTTTCGGAAAAGTTTTGTTGCTACGCATCTTACTTTACTGTTTGCTGTCTTTTTATCAGCTGTTTTCATTCAACAATCATCATTAAGTGAGGTTACTTCCAACACTCAACTGCCATCAACTTACATTTTTCTTTTCCCGCGTTTTTTTTTTTTTTTTTTTTTACGGTTTTTCATGATTGGTTCCATCTTTTTCCTATTGCCAATTTTTCCTCATTAAGTCAATAACCTCCAAGTTTTTTTTTCTCTTTCACGCTGTTTCTTTTCAATGTGTATAAATATGTTTATTATTAATTTCCATTTTCATTTCATCCTTTTTCTTCTGATTTATTTTTTTTAATTTAAAAATTGAACTTTTCAGTTATGATTTTGTTAAAATAATAATAATTTTTACTAATTTTAATTTTAAATTTAACAGTTGTTATGAGTGAAATTTTCAATGACCGAGGCGGTCGTCCTCCAAAACGTGGTCGCGTTTTCCAGAATTCTTTGCATGTTCGTTTAGTGAAGCAAGAACTTAACTCTGTTATTAGTATAGAAAATCAAAGTTTCATTTCTTCATTTCGGAAGTATAAAATTGATGATCAGAACTTTGATGAAAATTTTGTTACCAAATTTTCAGTCGGTTCAATGAATATAATTTGTCATCATTGTGATGCTCGCCATTTTCAGGGTGAAATGTCCAATGGTCATTTTAATAACTGCTGCCAAAATGGCTTAATTTCTTTACCGAGTATTCGGACAAATACCGATTTGAAATCATTATTTTTATATTCTCCAAATTTCATAAAGCATATCAGAAATTATAATAGTGCTGTTGCTTTTGCCTCTTTCTCTGCAAATCGAATTGATATTCCGGGTGATGGACCTTATTGCTTTAAAGTTCAAGGATCCATATATAGGTAAGTTTATTACCGGAACCAGAAAGCAGACTGAACATGGAAAAAACGAAGAAGAAAAAGCGGAAAAATTAGATGAAGTTAAAACAGGAGCAGAAAAAGAAGAAGAACCAGAAGGAACAGCTACTGAAGAAGAAAAAGAAGAAGCAAAAAAAGAAAAGATAAAAGGAGGAAAGAAGAAGAGCAAAGTTGTAGGAAATATAGGAAGAAAAGCAGGACAGAAATGGCAAAAGAAGAATCAACAATTTAATCGAAAAAAAAGCAAAGTATTTAAAAAATAAAAAAAGATCTTCTTTAAAATTAGTTTGAAAACAAATGTAAAACCTAAAAAATAATTTTGTATGAAGATTAAAACAAAATTTTAGTTTAAAGTTTACTAAATAAAATTACAATTTTTGAAAACATTTGTTATATTTATTCTCTCAAAAAAATAATTAGACCCGATTCAAAGACAAAACAGAAAATTAAATGAAAATAAATAAAAAAAAAAAAAACATGTGAAAGTGAAAAGTGTACAGGAAAAATAAGGGGCTGCGAAGCAGCCCCATAAGCCCCTAGTATATGTGTAAATCGGTGTTAAATTTTGCCACTCTTAGAAAGCGTGCACGGAAAAAAAAAGAATTGCTGATTCAGCAATTCAATTGTGAAAAACAGTGAGTGCAATGTTTCAACGCAGATTTTACAACAAAATAATGCTACTTCAACCACCCCCGTGGTTAACCACATTGTAAACTAATTTAACCACGGGGGTGGTTAAAGTAGCATTTTTTTGTAGTAAAATCTACGTTGAAACATTGCACTCACTGTTTTTAACAATTGAATTGCTGAATCAGCAATTCTTTTTTTTCCGTGTGGTAAAACAATCTATATCAAAACAACCACACAATTGAATACATCGAATATCGAATGACGAAAGTCACAAAATCGGTGTATTACCGGCTCGGTGTCTAGTTTAGACCCTGGTCCGTTCCGTATCCGGTTTAGCCCGCCCGACAACCTTCTGGAAAACAAACCGCGAGGCTCATAATCCCACATCATAATCCGATCGAGACAACAACAACGTCGAGTACGGGGTATTGTACGAGCGACCATCGCATCGTCGCCAGATCTCGCGTCGTCTCTCGTTCCTATCGCGGATTTCACATCATACTCGCCGCGCGAAACACGGGGAATCCGCGGCGGCACGATGTGGTACCCTCGTGTGAGACCAGACTCGGGGCCAGTTTCACTTTTCGCGCAATTGGCGTCCCATCGGTCCACCGACCACCGGCCTGGCATCGGCATCGGCATCGATTAGTCCCCCGTCGAAGAAAGTTCCAGATGACGGAAAGGTCATGGCGTGTGGATATTAAATCCTCGTTCGCTCGGATACCCCTGCTCTGTCTCCCCGCGTCGGTGGTTCTTGACGTCATAAACGTGGGGATTATAATGGACCATGAGGTTCTGTAAAATATGTTATAAGTTGCTTAAAAGCACTCCCTAGCGCTCTACGACACCTAACCTCCCCTGCCCTCTGTGAAACCACAACCTTTCGGGCATTGAGCACCTTAACATTTCTGCTTCAATCCCATCCCTCTAACCTCTCATTTCGTGCCCTCTGCGCCTTCTCCCAGAAGGAACCGTGAATGTCTTCAGATCTTAAAGTGCTTGTGATACCACTGAGAAAAAAGAAGAAGAAAAATACTCCGGCCATGAAAGTCGTACTTAAGGGATATATAGGCATTAGACATACCGTCCGCGTTCAGGGCTCGGAGGCCGAAAGTTCCGGGCTCAGCACCCAGAACAGTTGACGCTACGGCTCCAACACCCAGAACTTTCGGCTTCTGAGCTTGAAACGCGGACGGTATCTCTATATATATTCTGTAACTTTTCTTTTTTCAGTGAACCAGAATTCCTAACATTCACAACATCGACAGTTTCGTTAAAAACATTCAAAACTTCGTGAACTAGCGAAATTTGACAACCTGTGTAGGCATTTGACAAAATGCCTAGTTTAACTATTTGCCTGCGATATACATCGCATTTCTGTGATCTAGCACTTATAACGTCTCAAACATCCGTCACTCGGGAGCCCTCCTTCCCAACTCGGACAGACTTTCAGAATCATCGTTGAAATCCGAGTGCTTCGTATGCTGCAACGCGGAGAGTCGCTTGAGTGAAACAAATAGATGCCGCGCATGAATCCGGCTCCGAGCTGTCGGATGAACGTGCATTGCACATGCGCCTGACCTGTGCACCGACTGCGCCGCCCGGGACGCCGCGGTCTATGATCTGGGGTCATAATACCTCAGACCCAAGTTATAGATTCATGCGCAAGCGTAGGTATGCGTTAATAGCTGGTGCCGTTCTCGGGGCGGGGCCTGATGACGTATCATGACGCAATCTGTCCCTTTTAAAAATATAAATGTTTATTGAAGAATCCACTCAATTCAACGTGCAAAACTCTGCAGTGTCAACTGAGGGGCTCGGAGGACAATGCGCATAAGTGCAGTTTTTGCTATTTCGAGAAATACGTGTTTGAAGTTTCGAAATTACATGGCTCCTTGTGGCGAAAAGAAAGTACAGACTGACTTTTTGATGCTTAAATATTGGAATTTGGGAGCGCATTTTTCGGAGAATATGCAATAAGACTAGTTTTATACTTGAAATCATTAATATCTCACGTTTTTAAAAAAACTGCACTTATACGCCTTGTTCGCAGCCAACTGTACTGTGCAATAGAAAAACGCCGAGTTCTTAAATTGCGGAAAAAACTGCCTAGGAACACTTTTCCCGGCTGGTTTTGGAAAAGCAATCGCGTTGTATTTTCATCACGAAGCTTGCTGTTGTTTGAAAATATTTTTTAAACGGCCGAGATTCCTTTCGAAATAACCGAATTTTTTTTTAAAACAGACTGAAATTCTTGCTGAAACAACTAGAATTTTTTTTTAAATTGAAAAACCCGCAATTCCCCCTGACTATTAACAACAAGTTTTCTTTTGCAAAAACCGGACTCCTCCCTGAAACGCACGAAACTCTTTTTGAAAATATTTTATTCTGGAGTTCTTCTTAAGGCAGCTAGAAATATTTTTGAAATGATCAGAGTCCTCTCACAGGGCTATTCAAAAAAAGTGCAATTTCACCTACACATACGGAGCACAATTTCCCGGGTCTTTACAAGAATAATGTTCTCATAAATTTCTTGAATTCTTTTGAGAATGGGGTTCTTGCACGTGTCAGGAACTTGCGATTTTAGCTTTCCCTTGTGTGTAAAATTTTGCGAGGAACAAGATGGTGCCACTGGTTTTCTCTGAAATCAACTCCTATTGCACACAGGTTTTTTTTTATGTTCAAAAAAATAACATCTTAATATCGGTATGACTGGTTTGTTTAACCGAAATCCAATTACTGCCCTTAACACGGTGTTTTTCCACAGCCACAAGGGCGCCCGTTCATTTTAGTTGTTTTTCTTGTGTCAGCGTTAAAGTCTCCGAGGAAATCTCACTGAATGGAGATGTTGCATGTGTGAGGAATTTGCAATTTGACCATTCATTCTTTTGTAAAAGTTCGCGAGAAACACGATGGTGCCACTGATTTTCTCTGAAATCAACTCCCAAGGTCAAAAAACGCTCTCAAAGTTGAGGCTGTAATGGAGGGGATATCCCACGCTACGTTGAGATTCCACAACAGCCTTAACTTGGAGAGCTTTTTTTGAGGTTATGAGTTGATTTCAGAATGAACCAGTGGCGCCACCGTGTTTCTCGTGAAGTTTTACATCAGACAAATTAATTAAATCACAAATCCCTTACCCATGCAAAAACTCCGTTCCAGTTGTCTAAAAAATAAATCCTATGAAGCAAATATTAAAAGGAGATCCAATAGAGACTTCAGGAATTGTGTCCTCGTGCAGACATTTTTCTCAGAGTCTTCCTCTCTTTTTCCTGGCTTTCTCCTCCCTGCATATTTGATCTATCTCTCTCCGTTTCCTTCTCTCCTTCTTTCCATCTCTTCTTGCACAATGCGGCCAGGGCTTAGCGGACGAGGAGAGCGTCGCGGCGCACGTTGCGGACCAATCAGCTGATGAATAAATATGAGTTGCGAGCCGGCTCCCGGGCACAACGCGTCAGCGTCGTCGGCGCACAAAGGGAGAATTCAGACAAAATTTAGAAACTTTAAAAGCTTATAACTCCGTTAATGCAAAAATTCAAATGTGCTTTCATTGATTTTCTTGTATAAAATTTTCTTTGAGGAGCACCCCTTGAAATTTAAAATTAAACGAATTAAACATGGAAATTCGCAATTTTAGTTAAAGAAAACACACACGTTCGACCTCTCTCAAACAGATATGGAAAGTGATTCTAAAGGCTCAAATTAATTTCATAAAATTTGAAATTGGTTAATTTTTATCGGAATTATTAATTAAACCCTTAGAAGTTTGGAAAGCGTGCCAGATGGTCTATCTGTTAATGCGGCAGTGTTATACTATCCTGCTGAGGTGCTGTACACGAAGGGGGGCACAAAGGGGAGTTTTGAGAGAAGGGAAACCCTAACATAACTTCTAAAGCAAATGCAAATATTTGCAACGCGTGAATGCTTTAGGCTTGGGGTGAAAAATGTAAAAATCGAGAATAAGTATTTCCAGGCGTTTCTTGCACTGGAAAAAAAACACATTGGATCTAGAGTCCAGACTCTTGAAAACATTGACAAGAAAAAGGACTCTTGATTCAATCAGATTTAAGCTTATAAATCAAAAGGAAATCCGCTCAAATTAAGAGGCTTGGCTCTTGATTTAAGCTTAAATCCGATCGAATCAAGAGTTGTTTCTTGTCGATGTTTTTAAGTCTGGGCGCTATATAGATCCAATGTGTTTTTTTTTCCAGTGTGGCCTCCTGTATGCATCCCAAAAAGTTTCCAAAAATTTCATAAAATTTTGTGAAATTTCACGCGAATAAATTCCATGAAATTTTCCATCTCTGCTCTCGGAGAATGGATCCACTGTGCGGCGGCGTGGCGATGCGACCGCGGCTAACGATACCATTCCGCAACGGTGCTCGCGATGACCTATCGGTTGGAAAGTCGAAAGCTTGTGTCACTCCTTCACTTAATTATCCAGCCACCTCATAGCGTCGCGCCGTCCCGTCCGTTTGCATAAGAATTCCACCGTATATCAACAAAGCCGGGCAGCTGCACTATGCTCCGGCTTATACAAGTCTCTCGAGGATGATTGGATGGCTCCACTGTGCGCGGGAACCCCCTTGGATCCAGTTGAGATCTTACGACGATTAGTGTTATCGATCCGCAAAAATTAATCAGTTCATGCAGCGGGCTGATTGTTGAAATTGATAGACAAAGCTATGGACAAAGAAGACGTATGTAGTGATCCTATTGGTTGAAATGGGTGGCTCCTATAGACTAAGGGAGAATTAGATTGATTAAATACGGTCTCTCGTGGCTTGCCTTTAGTTAGTCTATTACCTACCTCCTTTGTCCATCGCAACCACCCACTTCGACCGATAGGATCCCTTCATATCCTTTTTGTCTTCTTTGTCTATAGCTTTGTCTATCAGTTTCAATAATCGACCTGCTGTTTGGACTTTACGTTCCGCGTTCCGTCACCCCTTTATCAACCCATCCTTTAACCCCTAAAGGGGCTGATAGTTTAGTGGAGCTGAGGGTGGTTTTTGCTGGAATTATTTCCCTTGCTCAAGCTTCTCGTCAAGAGTCGCGTTCAAAGCTCATTTCAATTTTGCATGAGTCCCTATCGAGTCCTACATTATTGCACATAGGTTTTTTTTTAAAAACACTTTCTTAGTATCGATAAGACTGGTTTGTTCAACCTATAGCCAATCACTACCCTTAACACGGTGTTTTTTCACATTCACAAGGGCGCCCGTTCATTTTAGTTGTTTTTCTTGTGTCAGCGTTAAAGTCTCTGAGGAAATCTCACTGAATTGTGCGTTAGGCTGTTTACACGTGAGGCAAAACTCGAATCTGTGGCAACAATTTGAGCATGACGGAAGAGGGGTTGCATACTCGTATTTCTGAAGGAAATTTTTCCACGCATATCAGACGAGACAACATAGATTAGAGGGCTCTACTGTATTACTACAAAGTTCCTGTTTGTATTAAATACTGTAAGTCGCATATCGATATGCAATCCCTTCGATTATTTTTATTTTCGAAACAGTTAAGTGCTAAGCTGTTACCTTACAACATGGCACATATTAAAAGGCATTGCGAAATTTTGCGTTACTGAAAAATACAAAGATTTTTCTTCAAGAGGAATCGAACTGAGTTCAGCCAATATTCATGATTCAATATTGTTTCTAGATGGAGAGATGAAATTTGAAACCTCCAGTTAACGGTTTCACCTTGATGCAGTATGCAGCTTGGTTCCTTTTTGCTGAAAACCCTGTCGAATTGTGGTATGAAGCATTCAGGCAAGATCGTTTGCATAATTTTGACTTATCTGCCGAGATGTGGATTTGGACTCACCTCTGACTAAACGTTGCTTGATGAATTCGTTCTCTTGTGGAGTTTCTAAACTGACTGCGTCCATGCAGTGTCTTCTGCAGATGTTCCTAGCGTCGAGCCAGTCAACTTCCAAGTTCCTTGTTGGTGGGTATTCCCAACTGAAGAAATACGAATGAGTGACACCTCGAGCATCTCTGTATGTCGAGTGCTGTAATCCTGAAATAAAAAATGAATGTTACAATCAAGGTACCAGAGAATGAATCATACCGACTCTGCAACTGCGCACACGCCTAACATTTTAGACAAGGGTAGTTATTTGATATATCGATGGCTAAGGTGCGAAACCACGTAATTCCATCGCGGTGTATCAGACTCTCTCAGAAAATTCTGCTAATAGAGAACGAAAATGAACACATTTTTCAAGAAACTATGTTGAATAACATTTCAAGGGAAAAAGACAGTGTGAAAAGTAGGCTACAAACGAGGATACGTGTTTTGAACTTTGGCCATCATCGATATCTATATAGAAATAATATTGTACATTGCATGCTTCCCCTCAAATGTTTTCATGAGCCTAACTGTGATTTTTGGATTTTACTTTGCAGTGACTGAACATAAATAGATGTTCGCAAAAAAGGGTCTCAGTCCCCGGATGATACAATTTTCCGGAGAGCCAAATCGAGAAATCGGGT
Source organism: Bemisia tabaci (assembly GCF_918797505.1). Classification (NCBI taxonomy): domain Eukaryota; kingdom Metazoa; phylum Arthropoda; class Insecta; order Hemiptera; family Aleyrodidae; genus Bemisia; species Bemisia tabaci. Next base: position 46,039,072 of record NC_092799.1, on the reverse strand, counting down.
ACGGAGGTACAATAAAAACTCTCACCAATGCCTCGAGGAATGTATTGCGACGGGTTTGGTTAATTTGTTTCCAATAGCGGACGTAAATTTGAATCATGACTCATGAAGTTGCATTGATTAGATTGAATTATGAACTATTCATTTAGCAAAAACGCGAACTACTATTAATGGTTCATCCATAAAACCACCGATCTGCCTCGGAAAACTAATGATATATGTGTTATCATTTACCGGTTGACGTAGTTACTAACGGCCGAAAACTTCGATTATCTGGATCGAAAAGTTCAGCGTTCTTCATGAACCGAAGTGCGTTCCTTGTTTTTTCTTCGCGCGCTTCAGTTGAAATCTAAAAAGGTCATGTTCATAGTCATTTCTCCATATTCAGTTATAGTCACAGTTATTTCCTTTACTTCATTCATAGTCATTCCTTGAACAGATTCTTTTCTAAGGAAGGGCCCTACCTGTTTCTCAGTGTGATTAAGGGAAGTTTAAGGACGCCTCTACTACTATCACTACTACTACTACTACTACTACTAACTACTACTACTACTACTACTACTACTACTACTACTACTCACTACTACTACTACTACTACTACTACTACTACTACTACTACTACTACTATAACTACTGATGCTACCACTACTGCTACTACTGCTGCTGTTATTACGACGCACTAAAGGAATAGCATGTTCTACATAAGCTCCGTAAAAAACCCGCTACAGCATAGTTAATGTAACATTGCCAAGATGTAAAGCTAACTGCTATGCCGGGTAATTCAGCATTTTAAAAGTTCTCGCACACTCTTTCACATCCAGAACGTTAAATCAACTTCACTTTTTTTTCGATGTGTCATCTTTCCGATATTTTGTCACAGGCGTTCCGAAACCTCCCTTAATCACATTGTGTAACATATAAGGTCAGGCCTCCCTGAGAAAACGAGCTCTCTAGGAAACGACTTCGAACACAGCCCTGGGTACAGTGGCGTGGCGCCCTTTGCGATATATTGATTGTACAGCCGTTTAAACCTATGGTAAAGAATCGATTATTAAGGTGTTCGC